>NC_067132.1:609134-909134 GCF_021347895.1 Acanthochromis polyacanthus | reverse complement strand
AGCTGAGATATGAATCGTTAAATTTTCATGGCGAAACATCGAAATTGGTTTGGCCGCCACAGACACGCCCTTTGAAGACAAGTCACCATTTTCACTGGGATGCATCATCAATGTGTTCAGGCTGTTGTCACTGCATTTGAAGTGAATATGATCAACCGGGTAACAATAGGGCATGAAAGTGTAAAAGATGTCTATTTCCTGAAACCACAAGGTGGCGCTATGACTGTCAATGAATATCCCTATGTGGATGACATCAGGACAGGACTGTCATCATACATGTAAAGTTTCAGGCAGATTGGAGCATGTTGAGAAGAATTAGACACCAATTCCTGTTTCATGGCGAAGGATCAGTTTTTTGAGGCTCCGCCATGGCCACACCTTTTGGCTTCTGGTTGAGTTTTTGATAACTTTTCATCAGAAAGGTCTGGTGCATGTACTGGCCAAATTTCAGTTCTCTCAGACGTATCCACTAGGAGCTATTAATTTTGACAAATGTACAGCAAATTCAAGATGACCGACTTCCTGTTGGGTTTAGGGTGTGGCTGTCATTGACTTTTTGGTGTGTCCTGATATGGTGCATATGCCCACCAAATATTGTAGCTGTAAATGAAACATTGTGGCAGTTGGCCTAATGACTACTTTTTCAAGTTTGCAGGTGGCGCTATAGAGCCATTTTTCCACGCACATGCGCAACTCCCATAAAATATCAAATTTTTCGCAAGTCCTGATGTGCATGCCAAATTTCACGCGTTTTGGAGTATGATAAGGCCGCCAAAAAGCCAATTTACTTTACGGGAGAAAAAAAATAAAAAAAAATAAACCCTAGGGTTTCAATAGGGTCCTTGGCACCGCTGGTGCCTTGGACAGTCGGTGCCCTTGCAGCGCCTGTCCTTCGCACCCTCGGTGCTCGGACCCTAATAATAATAAACCCTAGGGTTTCAATAGGGTCCTTGGCACTGCTGGTGCCTTGGACAGTCGGTGCCCTTGCACCGCCTGTACTTCGCACCCTCGGTGCTCGGACCCTAATAATAATAATAATAATAAACCCTAGGGTTTCAATAGGGTCCTTGGCACCGCTGGTGCCTTGGACAGTCAGTGCCCTTGCACCGCCTGTCCTTCGCACCCTCGGTGCTCGGACCCTAATAATAATAATAAACCCTAGGGTTTCAATAGGGTCCTTGGCACCGCTGGTGCCTTGGACAGTCGGTGCCCTGGCACAGTCGGTGCCCTTGCACCGCCTGTCCTTCGCACCCTCGGTGCTCGGACCCTAATAATAATAATAATAATAAACCAAAGGGTTTCAATAGGGTCCTAGGCACCGCTGGTGCCTTGGACAGTCGGACAGTCCCTTGCACCGCCTGTCCTTCGCACCCTCTGTTCTCGGCCCTAATTAAAGCTGCGAGCAGCGTTGAACGGGTCCTCGCATCCTTGCTGGTCGGCGACCCCAAGCATCTCCACCAGGCAATGCTACGACTGAGAGTGTATTTAGGCCCATGAATGTCACAAAGTTTGGATTCTGAGCACACAGGTCAAATTTCAGGCAGATTGGAGCATGTACAGGCTATTTATGCAGCACTTTCTGTCCATCCACCAGGTGGCGCTATCTCTGTGACTGTATATTGGTCTATGAAACTCATCAGGACCGGTCTCTGATCAAACAATTGAAGTTTGAGGCAGATTGCAGCATGTACAGTGGATTTACATAAGACGTCCTGCTTCATGGCATAACATTAAAGTTCAGTTGGCCGCCATGGCCACGCCCTTTGAGTTTTGTGAACAATTTTCACAAATACGCAACCTGAAGGCGTGTTGTATATATTGTCCCAATTTCAGGTGTTTTGGAGCTATTGCCTGTAAGAAATGAATTGTTGAAAATGATCAAATACAGCAAAAATCTGACATTTAATTCAAAATAGCGGACTTCCTATTGGGTTTAGAGAATGACTCCAAGAGACTTTTTTGTTTGCACTGACGTGCTACATATGCATGCCAAATTTCATAGTCATAGGTGAAAGTCTGTGTGGAGGCTATTTTTTAAATGCTTTAGGGGGTGCTATGGTACATACTTTGAATATATTTTGGCCTATAAATGTGATCAGGATAGGACTGTGTTTAATCATGTGAGGTCTGAGGTAGATTGGAGCATGCAGAGGATAGTTAGATAGCACTTGATGTTTCATGGCGAAACATCAAAATTCTGGAGGTTGCCATGTCCACACCCTTTGACTCTGGAAGAATCTTTTAATAACTTTTGATCATAACATCGTGTTTTATACCCTGGTAAAATTTGAGGTCTCTAGGAGTTAACCCCTAGGAGGAGTTCGCTCTCAAAAATTCAAAAAATAGAGAAAATGTATCCACGTAATTCAAAATGGCGGACTTCCTGTTGAGTTTAGGGGATGGCTCCAAGAGGCTTTTTTGTGTGTCCTGGTGTGCTCTATAGGCCACCCAAATTTTGTGGATGGAGGTGAAACCTGCTGCCGGGGCTGTTTGTTAAATCTACTGTAGGGGGCGCTATAGCACATGCCCTGTCGAGATGCATACAGTGTTATTCCTTGAGACGACTGTGATGTATGTGTAAATTTTGGTGAGCTGTTGAACATTGTAAGCCTGTCAAAAAGTACTTTGTTTGTCACAAAAACAACGTGTTGCCACGGCAACAGCATTTCATCAAATGTCAAAATCTTCACACTGTGGTATTGTCTGGGGGTGAAGAATCAGCTGACCAATTTTCAGAATGGCATGAAAAAGTTTTGAGCAATGGTGTGTGCAAATGTAATTTCTAAACTTCTTGTTACCAATAGGTGGCGCTATGACTTTTTCTAAAATTTTCACCGTGGATGTCCTCACACTGGGCCTGGTGTCCAGCACATGAAGTTTGGGGCAGATATGATGAGGATTTGCTGAGATATAAGCATTTTAGAAGTCATGGCGAGACATCGAAATTCGCCGTGCCGCCACAGACACGCCTTTTGATGACACATCACCATTTTAACTGTGAATCATCATCAACATGTTAAGGTTTATATCACCACATTTGAGGTGAATCTGAACAAGAGACAATGAATAATACATCAAAGTGTAAACAATGACATTTTCTGTTGCCAGCAGGTGGCGCTCTGACTGTGAATGGATTTCATCATATGGATGTGATCAGGGCAGGAATCTGATCATACATCTAAAGTTTCAGGCAGATTGGAGCATGTACAGGGCATTTACACAGCACTCGAAATTTCATGGCGAAGGATCAAAATTCCACAGACCGCCACGGACACGCCCTTTGACTTTTGAAAAAGATTTTAATAACTTTTGCTCATTAAGGCCTCCTGTATGTACTGGTCGAATTTGAGGCAAATTGGAGTTTTCCCCTGGGAGGAGTTTGCTCTGGAAAAAAATGAAAAATGGGCAAAATCTGACATTCAACACAAAATAGCTCACTTCCTGTTGGGTTTGGAAGATGGCTGTCACTGACTTTTTTGTTCAGTCTGATGTGCTTCATATGTGTACCAAATTTGGTAGCTGTAGGTGAAACATGATGGCCGTGGGAAAGTGTAGGGGGCGCTATGGAGCCATTTTGCTACACACCTCCACATGCTCTAAAAAATATGAAATTTTTCGCCAGTTGTGATGTGTGTGCAAATTTTCATGACTTATCGAGCATGATCAGGCCCTGAAAAATGCAGTTCTTTTGGCAGGATAATAATAAATTAAAGCTGCAAGCAGCATTGGGCGGGACCTCGCCCTGTCCCCCCCACGCGGTCGGCAAGCAAGTGCTGTCCGTGACCGAAGATGAAAGACAGAGGAGTTTCTCTGCCGGAATATTGTACGGTTTCGGACGAGATAATGTTTAAAGGTTTTGCATATGTTGGTGTATAGCGCCCCTTAGGTTGAAGATAGCTCAAATCCATTGACAAGTTTTCGTAGAGCTCGAGCAGATGAACACGTGAGTGTTGGTTGCATGTCTGTATGTCATTCTTGTGCGAAGAGCTGAGGCCATTTGTGATTTTTGCAGTTTTTTGTGTCCCGAGGTGGCACTATAAAGTTTTTCCAGATTTGTTTTCAGGATATTGAAATGTTCAGCACACCGGACCTGCGTACCAAATTTCAGTAAAATACATACACGTATAGGGGGTCAAATTAAGTGAAACATGGTTTCAGGTGAAGACAAATTTTGACAGCTTATACAAAAAACTAGACAAGTTACTGTGTTTCTTTTGATAACTTTTGCTTGGATGGATATTCACTATAATCTGGCCAAATATGACGACGGAATATTGTATGGTTTCGGAGGAGATAATCTTTAAAGGGTTTTCATATTTTGGGTTACAGCGCCCCTAGATTGAAGATAGCTCAAATCATTCAGACAGGTTTTCATAGAGCTCGAGCAGGCGAATGTACGTGCCAAATTTCATAAGACGTTATGCACGTTTAGGGGGTCAAATTCAGCGAAACATGGTTTCAGGTGAAGACAAACTTTGACAGCTTATAAAAGGAAAACGAGACAAGTTAGCCTTTTTCTTTTGATAACTTTTGTTTGGCTGGATATTCACTATAATCTGTCCAAATATGAAGCCGGAATATTGTACGGTTTCGGAGGAGATAATCTTTAAAGGGTTTCCATATTTTGGAGTATAGCGCCCCCTATGTTGAAGATAGCGCAAACCTGTTCACAGGTGTTCGTAGAGCTTGAGCAGACGAACGCGTGAGTGGTGGTTGCATGTCTCTACGACATTCCTGTGCGAAGAGCTGAGGTTATTTGTGATTTATACAGTTTTTTTGTGTCCCTAGGTGGCGCTATAGAGTTTTTCCAGAATTTGTTTTCAGAATATTGAAATTTTCAGCAGACCGGACCTGCGTACCAAATTTCAGCAAAATACATGCATGTTCAGGGGGCAAAATTGAATCGAAACATGGTTTCAGGTGAAGACAAACTTTGACAGCTTATTAAACAAAAACTAGACAAGTTAGCCTTTTTCTTTTGATAACTTTTGTTTGGCTGGATATTCACTATAATCTGTCCAAATATGAAGCCGGAATATTGAACGGTGTCGGAGGAGATAATCTTTAAAGGGTTTTCATATTTTGGGTTATAGCGCCCCCTAGATTGAAGATGGCTCAAATCGGGCAGACAGGTTTTCGTCGAGCTCGAGCAGGCGAACGTGCGTGCAAAATTTCATATAAAGTCATGCACGTTTAGGGGGTCAAATTGAAGCGAAACATGGTTTCAGGTGAAGACAAACTTTGTTAGCTTATAAAAGAAAAACTAGACAAGTTAGCATTTTTCTTTTGATAACTTTTGTTTGGCTGAATATTCACTATAATCTGTCCAAATATGAAGCCAGAATATTGTACGGTTTCGGAGGAGATAATCTTTAAAGGGTTTTCATATTTTGGGTTATAGCGCCCCCTAGATTGAAGATGGCTCAAATCGGGCAGACAGGGTTTCATAGAGCTCGATCTGACGAACGCGTGAGTGGTGGTTGCGTGTCTCTACGACATTCCTGTGCAGAGAGTTGAGGTTATTTGTGATTTTTGAAATTTTCGTGCCCCTAGGTGGCGCTATAGAGTTTTTTCAGAATTTGTTTTCAGAATATTGAAATTTTCACATGACCCGATGGGCGTGCCAAATTTCATAAAAAGTTATGCACGTTTAGGGGGTCAAATTAAGGGAAACGTGCGAGGAAGAATAATAATAATTAAAGCTGCAAGCAGCATTGGGCGGGACCTCGCCCCGCCCCCCCGTGCGGTCGGGAAGCAAGTGCCGTCCATGACCGAAGATGAAAGCCAGAGGAGTTCCTCTGCCGGAATATTGTACGGTTTCGGACGAGATAATGTTTAAAAGTTTTGCATATTTTGGTGTATAGCGCCCCCTAGGTTAAAGATAGCTCAAATCCGTTGACAGGGTTTCGTAGAGCTCGAGCAGACGAAAGCGCTGAGTGGTGGTTGCGTGTCTGTACGACGTTCCTGTGCGAAGAGCTGAGGCCATTTGTGATTTTTGCATTATTTGTGTCCTTAGGTGGCGCCATAAAGCTTATAAAGGAAAAACTACACAAGTTAGTATTTTTCTTTTGATAACTTTTGTTTGGCTGGATATTCACTATAATCTGTCCAAATATGAAGCCGGAATACGCAATGGTTTCGGAGGAGATAATCTATAAAGGGTTTTCATATTTTGGGTTATAGCCCCCCCTAGATTGAAGATAGCACAAATCTATCAGACAGGTTTTCGTAGAGCTTGAGTGGGCGAACGTGCGTGCCAAATTTCACAAAAAGTTATGCACGTTTAGGGGGTGAAATTAAGCGAAACATGGTTTCAGGTGAACACAAACTTTGACAGCTTATAAAAGAAAAACTCCACTAGTTAGCCTTTTTCTTTTGATAACTTTTGTTTGTCTGGATATTCACAAAAACCTGTCCAAATATGAAGCCAGAATATTGTACGGTGTCAGAGGAGATAATCTTTAAAGGGTTTTCATATGTTGGGTTATAGCGCCCCCTAGATTGAAGATAGCTCAAATCAGTCCAACAAGTTTGGTAGAGCTCGAGCAGACGAACGCGTGAGTGGTGGTTGCATGTCTCTACGACATTCCTGTGCGAAGAGCTGAGTTTATTTGGGATTTATACAGTTTGTTTTGTGTCCCTAGGTGGCGCTATAGAGTTTTTCCAGAATTTGTTTTCAGAATATTGAAATTTTCAGCAGACTGGACCTGTGTCCCAAATTTCAGCAAAATACATGAACATTTAGGGGGCGATATTGAAGCGAAACATGGTTTCAGGTGAAGACAAACTTTGACAGCTTATAAAAGAAAAACTTGACAAGTTAGCCTTTTTCTTTTGATAACTTTTGTTTGGCTGGATATTCACTATAATCTGTCCAAATATGAAGCCGGAATATTGAACGGTGTCGGAGGAGATAATCTTTGAAAGGTTTTCATATTATGGGTTACAGCGCCCCCTAGATTGACGATAGCTGGAATCGTTCGGACAGGTTTTCGTAGAACTCGAGAGAGCGAACGTGCGTGCAAAATTTCATATAAACTCATGCACGTTTAGGGGGTCAAACTGAAGCGAAACATGGTTTCAGGTGAAGACAAACTTTGTTAGCTTATAAAAGAAAAACTGGACAAGTTAGCATTTTTCTTTTGATAACTTTTGTTTGGCTGGATATTCACTATAATCTGTCCAAATATGAAGCCACAATATTGTACGGTTTCGGAGGAGATAATCTTTAAAGGGTTTTCATATTTTAGGTTATAGCGCCCCCTAGCTTGAAGATGGCTCAAATCGGGCAGACAGGGTTTCATAGAGCTCGAGCCGACGAACGCGTTAGTGGTGGTTGCGTGTCTCTACGACATTCCTGTGCAGAGAGCTGAGGTTATTTGTGATTTTTAAAATTTTCGTGTCCCTAGGTGGCGCTATAGAGTTTTATCAGAATTTGTTTTCAGAATATTGAAATTTTCGCATGACCCGACGTGCGTGCCAAATTTCATAAAAAGTTATGCACGTTTAGGGGGTCAAATTAAGGGAAACGTGCGGGGAATAATAATAATAATAATAATAATTAAAGCTGCGAGCAGCATTGAACGGGTCCTCGCATCCTTGCTGGTCGGCGACCCCAAGCATGTCCATCAGGCAATGCTGCGACAAAGTGTATTTAGGCTCATGGATGTAACGAGGACTGGATTCTGAGCACTCAGGTCAAATTTCAGCCAGATTGGAGCATGTACAGACTATTTTTGCAGCACTTTGTGTCCATCCACCAGGTGGCACTATCTCTGTGACTGTATAGTGGTCTATGAAACTCATCAGGACTGGACTCTGATCAAACATGTAAAGTTTGAGGTAGATTACAGCATGTACAGGGGATTTACACAAGACGTCCTGCTTCATGGCGTAACATTAAAGTTCAGTTGGCCGCCATGGCCACGCCCTGAGAGTTTTGTGAACAATTTTCGCAAATATGCAACCTGAAGGCGTTTCTTATATATTTTCCCAAATTCAGGTGTTTTGGAGTTATTGCCAGTGACAAATGAATTGTTGAAAATGACCAAAAACACCAAAAATCTGACATTTAATTCAAAATGGCTGACTTTCTGTTGTGTTTAGAGAATGACTCCAAGAGACTTTTTTGCTTGCACTGATGTGCTACATATGCATGCCAAATTTCATAGTCATAGGTGAAAGTCTGTGTGGAGGCTATTTTTTAAATTCTTTTAGGGGGCGCTATGGTAGATGCTGTGAATGTATTTTGGCCAATAAATGTGATCAGGACAGGACTGTGTTTAATCATGTGAGGTCTGAGGTAGATTGGAGCATGCAGAGGATAGTTAGGTAGCACTTGATGTTTCATGGCGAACCATCAAAATTCTGGAGGTCGCCATGTCCACACCCTTTGACTCTGCAAGAATCTTTTAATAACTTTTGATCATAACATCGTGTTGTATATCCTGGCAAAATTTCAGCTCTCTAGACCTTAACCCCGAGGAGGAGTTTGCTCTCAAAAATGAAAAAAATACAGAAATTTTATCCACTTAATTCAAAATGGCGGACTTCCTGTTGAGTTTAGGGGATGGCTCCAAGAGGCTTTTTGGTGTGTCCTGGTGTGCTCTATAGGCCTCCCAAATTTTGTGGATGTAGGTGAAACATGCTGCCGGGGCTGTTTATTAAACATACTGCAGGGGGCGCTATAGCACATGCCCTGCAGAGATGCATACAGTGTTATTCCTTGAGACGACTGTGATGTGTGTGTAAATTTTGGTGAGCTGTTGAACATTCTAAGCCTGTCAAAAAGTACTTTGTTTGTCACAAAAACAACGCGTTGCCACGGCAACAGCATTTCATCAAATATCAAAATCTTCACACTGTGGTATTGTCTGGGGGTGAAGAATTAGCTGACCAATTTTCAGAATGATATGACAAAGTTTGGAGCAATGATGTGTGCAAATGTAATTTCTAAACTGCTTGTTACCAAGAGGTGGCGCTATGACTTTTTCTAAATTTTTCAGTGTGGATGTCCTCAAACTGGTTCTGGTGTCCAGCACATGAAGTTTGGGGCAGATAGGATCCTTTGCAGCTGAGATATGAACACTTCAATTTTCATGGCGAAACATCAAACTTTGCCGTCCCGCCACAGACACGCCTTTTCATCACACGTCACCATTTTTTCTGTGCTTCATCATCAATGTGTTCAGGCTTATGTCACAACATCTGAGGTGAATCTGAGCAACAGGCTAAGAATAGTACATGAAAGTGTAAAAAATGTCAAATTCTTGATACCACAAGGTGGCGCTGTGACTGTGAATGAATCTTGCTGTATGGATGTCATCGAGGCAGGTCTGTGATCATACATGTAAAGTTTCATTCAGATCGGAGCATGTTCAGGAGAGTTAGACAGCATTTCCTGTTTCATGGCGAAGGATCAAATTTCGACAGGCCGCCACGACCACACCCTTTGACTATGGAGGAAGATTTTGATAACTTTTTCTCAGGAAGGTCTGCTGTATGTACTGGCAAAATTTCAGATCGCTCAGACTTTTCCCCTAGGAGGAGTTCATCATAGATTTTGTACAGTTAACGCATGATGGCGCACTTCCTGTTGGGTGTAGAGTATGGCTGTGATTGACTTTTTTGTGTTTCCTGATGTGCTGCATATGCCTCCCAAATTTTTTAGCTCTCGGCCAAATTCCCTCCGAGTTGGCCTAATACCACTTTTTAAAATTTTGTAGGGGGCGCTATGGAGCCATTTTGCCACACACCTCCACATGCCCTAAAAAATATGAAATTTTTCGCCAGTTCTGATGTGTGTGCAAATTTTCATGACTTTTCGAGCATGTTCAGGACCTGAAAAATGCAGTTGTTTTGGCAGAATAATAATAATAATAATAAATAATAATAATAATAATAAAAAACCCTAAGGTTCCAATAGGGTCCTTCGGCACCGTTGGTGCTCGGACCCTAAAAAAACCATAAGGTTCCAATAGGGTCCTTCGGCACCGTTGGTGCTCGGACCCTAATAATTAAAGTTGCGAGCAGCGTTGAACGGGTCCTTGCATACTTCCTGGTCAGCGACCCCAAGCATCTCCACCAGGCAAAGCTACGACTGAGAGTGTATTTAGGCCCATGAATGTCACAAAGGCTGGATTCTGAGCACACAGGTCAAATTTCAGGCAGATTTGAGCATGTACAGGCTATTTATGCAGCACTTTGTGTCCATCCACCAGGTGGCGCTATCTCTGTGACTGTATGTTGGTCTATGAAACTAATCAGGACTGGACTCTGATCAAACATGTAAAGTTTGAGGCGGATTGCAGCGTGTACAGGGGATTTACACAAGACGTCCTGCTTCATGGCGTAACATTAAAATTCAGCTTCCCGCCATGGCCACGCCCTTTGAGTTTTATGAACAATTTTCGCAAATATGCAACCTGAAGACGTGTCTTATATATTTTCCCAAATTCAGATGTTTTGGAGTTATTGCCTGTGAGAAATGAATTTTTGAAAATGACCAAAAACACCAAAAATCTGACATTTAATTAAAAATGGCCGACTTTCTGTTGGGTTTAGAGAATGACTCCAAGAGACTTTTTTGTTTGCACTGACATGCTACATTTGCATGCCAAATTTCATAGTCCTAGCTGAAAGTATCTGTGGAGGCTATTTTTTAAATGCTGTAGGGGGCGCGATGGTACATGCTGTGAATGTATTTTAGTCTATAAATGTGATCAGGACAGGACTGTGTTTAATCATGTGAGGTCTGAGGTAGAATGGAGCATGCAGAGGATAGTAAGATACCACTTGATGTTTCATGGCGAACCATCAAAATTCTGGAGGTCGCCATGTCCACACCCTTTGACTCTGGAAGAATCTTTTAATAACTTTTGATCATAACATCGTGTTGTATACCCTGGTAAAATTTGAGGTCTCTGGGAGTTAACCCCAAGGAGGAGTTCGCTCTCAAAAATTAAAAAAATTGAGAAAATTTTTCCACA
The DNA here is from genome assembly GCF_021347895.1 of Acanthochromis polyacanthus. Lineage (NCBI taxonomy): Eukaryota > Metazoa > Chordata > Actinopteri > Pomacentridae > Acanthochromis > Acanthochromis polyacanthus. The sequence continues at coordinate 898,146 of NC_067132.1, read as the reverse complement.
TAATTCAAAATGGCGGACTTCCTGTTGAGTTTAGGGGATGGCTCCAAGAGGCTTTTTTGTGCATCGTGATGTGCTCTATCGGCCTCCCAAATTTTGTGGATGTAGGTGAAACGTGCTGCCGGGGCTGTTTATTAAACATACTGTAGGGGGCGCTATATCACATGCCCTGCAGAGATGCATACAGTGTTATTCCTTGAGGGGACAGTGATGTGTGTGTAAATTTTAGTGAGCTGTTGAGCATTATAAGCCTGTCAAAAAGTACTTTGTTTGTCACAAAAACAACGCGTTGGCACGGCAACAGCATTTCATCAAATATCAAAATCTTCACACTGTGGTATTGTCTGGGGGTGAAGAATCAGCTGACCAATTTTCAGAATGATATGAAAAAGTTTGGAGCAATGGTGTGTGCAAATGTAATTTCTAAACTTCTTGTTACCAATAGGTGGCGCTATGACTTTTTCCAAAATTTTCACGGTGGATGACCTCACACTGGGAATGGTGTCCAGCACATGAAGTTTGGGGCAGATACGATTAGGATTTGCTGAGATATAAACATTTTAGTCGTCATGGCGAGACATCTAAATTCGCCGCGCCGCCACAGACACACCTTTTTATGACACGTCACCATTTTCACTGTGAATAATCATCAACATGTTAAGGTTTATTTCACCACATTTGAGGTGAATCTGAGCAAGAGACAAAGAATAATACATCAAAGTGTAAAAAATGACATTTTCTGTTGCCAGCAGGTGGCGCTCTGACTGTGAATGGATTTCATCATATGGATGTGATCAGGGCAGGAATCTGATCATACATATAAAGTTTCAGGCAGATTGGAGCATGTTCAGGGCATTTCCACACAACTTGAAATTTCATGGCGAAGGATCAAAATTCCACAGATCGCCACAGACACGCCCTTTGACTTTTGAAAAAGATTTTAATAACTTTTGCTCATTAAGGCCTCCTGTATGTACTGGTTGAATTTGAGGCGAATTGGAGTTTCCCCCTGGGAGGAGTTCGCTCTGGAAAAAAATGAAAAATGGGCAAAATCTCACATTCAACTTAAAATAGCTCACTTCCTGTTGGGTTTGGAATATGGCTGTCACTGACTTTTTTGTTCAGTCTGATGTGCTGCATATGTGTACCAAATTTGGGAGCTGTAGGTGAAACATGATGGCCGTGGGAAAGTGTAGGGGGCGCTATGGAGCCATTTTGCCACACACCTCGACAATTCCTTTAAAATATGAAATTTTTCACCAGTCCTGATGTGTGTACAAATTTTCATGAGTTTTTGAGCATGTTTAGGCCCTCAAAAATGCAATTGTTCTGAGAGACAAATAATAATAATAAACCGTAGGGTTTCAATAGGGTCCTACGGCACCGTTGGTGCCTTGGACAGCCGGTGCCCTTGCACCGCCTGTCCTCGGCACCTCGGTGCTCGGACCCTAATTAAAGCTGCGAGCAGCGTTTAACGGGTCCTCGCATCCTTGCTGGTCGGCGACCCCAAGCATTTCCACCAGGCAATACTACGACTGAGAGTGTATTTAGGCCCATGAATGTCACAAAGGCTGGATTCTGAGCACACAGGTCAAATTTCAGGCAGATTGGAGCATGTACAGGCTATTTATGCTGCACTTTCTGTCCATCCACCAGGTGGCGCTATCTCTGTGACTGTATATTGGTCTATGAAACTCATAAGGACCGGTCTCTGATCAAACATGTAAAGTTTGAGGTGGATTGAAGCGTGTACAGGGGATTTACAGAAGACATCCTGCTTCATGGCGTAAACATTGTAGTTCAGTTGGCTGCCATGGCCACGCCCTTTGAGTTTTGTGAACAATTTTCACAAACACTCAACCTGAAGGCGTGTAGTATATATTGTCCCAATTTCAGGTGTTTTGGAGCTATTGCCTGTGAGAAATCAATTGTGGAAAATGATCAAAAACAGCGAAAATCTGACATTTAATTCAAAATAGCGGACTTCCTATTGGGTTTAGAGAATGACTCCAAGAGACTTTTTTGTTTGCAATGAGGTGCTACATATGCATGCCAAATTTCATAGTTATAGGTGAAAGTCTCTGTGGAGGCTATTCTTAAAAATGCTGTAGGGGGCGCTATGGAACATGCTGTGAATGTATTTTGGCCTATAAATGTGATCAGGACAGGACTGTGTTTAATCATGTGAGGTCTCAGGTAGATTGGAGCATGTAGAGGATAATTAGGTAGCACTTGATGTTTCATGGCGAACCATCATAATTCTGGAGGTCGCCATGTCCACACCCTTTGACTCTGCAAGAATCTTTTAATAACTTTTGATCATAACATCGTGTTGTATACCCTGGTAAAATTTGAGGTCTCTAGGAGTTAACCCCGAGGAGGAGTTCGCTCTCAAAAATTAAAAAAATAGAGAAAATTTATCCACATAGTTCAAAATGGCGGACTTCCTGTGGAGTTTAGGGGATGGCTCCAAGAGGCTTTTTTGTGCATCGTGATGTGCTCCATATGCCTCCCAAATTTTGTGGATGTAGGTGAAACGTGCTGCCGGGGCTGTTTATTAAACATACTGCAGGGGGCGCTATAGCACATGTCCTGCAGAGATGCATACAGTGTTATTCCTTGAGGGGACAGTGATGTGTGTGTAAATTTTAGTGAGCTGTTGAGCATTCTAAGCCTGTCAAACAGTACTTTGTTTGTCACAAAAACAACGCGTTGGCACGGCAACAGCATTTCATCAAATATCAAAATCTTCACACTGTGGTATTGTCTGGGGGTGAAGAATCAGCTGACCAATTTTCAGAATGATATGAAAAAGTTTTGAGCAATGGTGTGTGCAAATGTAATTTCTAAACTTCTTGTTACCAATAGGTGGCGCTATGACTTTTTCTAAAATTTTCACCGTGGATGACCTCACACTGGGCCTGGTGTCCAGCACATGAAGTTTGGGGCAGATACGATTAGGATTTGCTGAGATATAAACATTTTAGTCGTCATGGCGAGAAATCTAAATTCGCCGCGTCGCCACAGACACACCTTTTTATGACACGTCACCATTTTCACTGTGAATCATCATCAACATGTTAAGGTTTATTTCACCACATTTGAGGTGAATCTGAGCAAGAGACAAAGAATAATAAATCAAAGTGTAAAAAATGACATAGCCTGTTGACAGCAGGTGGCGCTGTGACTGTGAATGGATTTCATCATATGGATGTGATTAGGGCAGGACTTTGATGATACATGTAAAGTTTCAGGCAGATTGAAATATGTTCAGGGCATTTACACCGCACTTGAAATTTCATGGCGAAGGATCAAAATTCCAGAGGCCGCCACGGACACGCCCTTTGACTTTGGAAAAAGATTTTAATAACTTTTGCTCATTAAGGCCTGTTGTATGTACTGGTCGAATTTGAAGTGAATTGGAGTTTCCCCCTCGGACGAGTTCGCTCTAGAAAAAAACAAAAAATGTTCAAAATCTGGAATTCAACGCAAAATAGCTCACTTCCTGTTGGGTTTAGAAAATCGCCACCAGTGACTTTTTTGTTCACCCTGATGTGCTGCATATGTGTACCAAATTTGGTAGCTGTAGGTGAAACATGCTGCCCGTAGGAAAGTGTAGGGAGCGCTATGGAGCCATTTTGTCATACACTTCCACAATTCCTTTAGAATATAAAATTTTTCACCAGTTCTGGTGTGTGTACAAATTTTCATGAGTTTTTGAGCATGTTTAGGCCCTCAAAAATGCAGTTGTTCTGAGAGACAAATAATAATAATAATTAAAGCTGCAAGCAGCGATGGACGGGTCCTCGCATCCACGCTGGTCGGTGAATCCACGCACGTCCACCAGGTGGCGCTGTGACTGAGAGTGTATGTCGGCCTCTGAATTGCATCTGGACCAGAGTCCAATCATACATGTAAAATTTCAGCCAGACTGTAGCATGTTCAGAGCAGTTATAGAGCATTTCCTGTCTATCCACCAGGTGGCGCTGTAACTCAGAGTGTATTTCACACAGTGGATGTGATGAGGGTTGGACTCTGATCACTCATGAAAAGTTTCAGGCTGATTTGATCATGTAGAGGCCAGTTATACAGCATTTACTGTCCCTCCAACAGGTGGCGCCGCGACTGAGAGTGTCTGTTGGCCTGTAGATGTGATCAGGATTGGATTGTGATCACACATGGAAAGTTTGAGGCAGATTGGAGCATGCAGAGGAGAGTTATACAGCAGTTGATGTTTCATGGCGAAGCATCAAAACGCTGATGGTCACCATGGCCACGCCATTTGGCTTCTGGTTAAACTTTTGATAACTTTTCATCACCAAGTCCTGCTGTGTGGACTGACAAAATTTCAGGTCTCCTGGAATTATCCCCAAGGAGGTATTAACTCTCAAAAATGAGAAAATCATCAAAAATCTCACAATTAATCCAAGATGGCCGACTTCCTGTTGGGTTTAGGACATGGCTCCAAGAGGCTTTTTTGTGCGTCCTGATGTGCTCTATAAGCCTCCCAAACTTCATGGATGTGGGTGAAATGTGCTGGGGGGGCTGTTTGTTAAAAATACTGTAGGGGGCGCTATAGCATGTGCAGTGCCGAGATGCATACGGTGTCGTTCCTTGGGTCGATGGTGATGTGTGTGGTAATTTTAGTGAGCATTGGAGTATTTCTAACCTGTCAAATAGCACTTTGTTTTGCATGGCGATATTTGGTTGCTACGGCAACAGCGTTGCATGAAATGTCACACCCTTGACAATGTGGGATTGTCAACAGGTGAAGACTCGACTGACCAATTTCCAGCATGATATCACCAAGTTTGGGGCCATTGTACCTGAAAATATAAGGCCTTAAACTTACTATTACCAACAGGTGGCGCTATGACTTTTTCAGAATTTATGAGTGTGGATGTGTTCAGACTGGACCTGGTGTCCATCATGTGAAGTTTGGGGCAGATAGGATGTTGTTCAGCTGAGATATGAATCGTTAAATTTTCATGGCGAAACATCGAAATTGGTTTGGCCGCCACAGACACGCCCTTTGATGACAAGTCACCATTTTCACTGGGATGCATCATCAATGTGTTTAGGCTGTTGTCACTGCATTTGAAGTGAATATGATCAACCGGGTAACAATAGGGCATGAAAGTGTAAAAGATGTCTTTTTCCTGAAACCACAAGGTGGCGCTATGACTGTCAATGAATATCCCTATGTGGATGACATCAGGACAGGACTGTCATCATACATGTAAAGTTTCAGGCAGATTGGAGCATGTTGAGAAGAATTAGACACCACTTCCTGTTTCATGGCAAAGGATCAGTTGTTTGAGGCTCCGCCATGGCCACACCTTTTGGCTTCTGGTTGAGTTTTTGATAACTTTTCATCAGAAAGGTCTGGTGCATGTACTGGCCAAATTTCAGTTCTCTCAGACTTATCCACTAGGAGCTATAAATTTTGACAAATGTACAGCAAATTCAAGATGGCCGACTTCCTGTTGGGTTTAGGGTGTGGCTGTGATTGACTTTTTGGTGTGTCCTGATGTGGTGCATATGCCCACCAAATATTGTAGCTGTAAATAAAACATTGTGGAAGTTGGCCTAATGACCACTTTTTCAATTTTGCAGGTGGCGCTATAGAGCCATTTTTCCACACATATGCGCAACTCCCATAAAATACCAAATTTTTCACCAGTCCGGATGTGCACGCCAAATTTCACGCGTTTTGGTTCATGATAAGGCCCCCAAAAAGGCAACTCATTTTCCGGGAGAAATTAATTTTGACAAATTTACAGCAAATTGAAGATGGCCGACTTCCTGTTGGGTTTAGGGCGTGGCTGTCATTGACTTTTTGGTGTGTCCTGATGTGGTGCATATGCCCACCAAATATTGTAGCTGTAAATGAAACATTGTGGAAGTTAGCCTAATGACCACTTTTCAATTTTGCAGGTGGCGCTATAGAGCCATTTTGCCACACACATGCGCAACTCCCATAAAATATCAAATTTGTTGCCAGTCCTGATGTGCATGCCAAATTTCACGCGTTTTGGAGTATGATAAGGCCGCCAAAAAGCCAATTTACTTTACGGGAGAAAAAAAAACAATAATAATAATAATAATAATAAACCCAAGGGTTTCAATAGGGTCCTTGGCACCGCTGGTGCCTTGGACAGTCGGTGCCCTGGCACCGCCTGTCCTTCGCACCCTCGGTGCTCGGACCCTAATAAACCCTAGGGTTTCAATAGGGTCCCTGGCACCGCTGGTGCCTTGTACAGTCGGTGCCCTGGCACCGCCTGTCTTTCGCACCCTCGGTGCTCGGACCCTAATAATAATAATAATAATAATAATAAACCCTATGGTTTCAATAGGGTCCTTGGCACCGCTGGTGCCTTGGACAGTCGGTGCCCTGGCACCGCCTGTCCTTCGCACCCTCGGTGCTCGGACCCTAATAATAATAATAATAATAATAATAAACCCTAGGGTTTCAATAGGGTCCTTGGCACCGCTGGTGCCTTGGACAGTCGGTGCCCTGGCACCGCCTGTCCTTCGCACCCTCGGTGCTCGGACCCTAATCATAAACCGTAGGGTTTCAATAGGGTCCTACGGCACCGTTGGTGCCTTGGACAGCCGGTGCCCTTGCACCGCCTGTCCTCGGCACCTCGGTGCTCGGACCCTAATAATAAACCGTAGGGTTTCAATAAGGTCCTACGGCACCGTTGGTGCCTTGGACAGCCGGTGCCCTTGCACCGCCTGTCCTCGGCACCTCGGTGCTCGGACCCTAATTAAAGCTGCGAGCAGCGTTGAACGGGTCCTCGCATTCTTGCTGATCGGCGACCCCAAGCATCTCCACCAGGCAATGCTACGACTGAGAGTGTATTTAGGCCCATGAATGTCACAAAGGCTGGATTCTGAGCACACAGGTCAAATTTCAGGCAGATTGGAGCATGTACAGGCTATTTATGCAGCACTTTCTGTCCATCCACCAGGTGGCGCTATCTCTGTGACTGTATATTGGTCTATGAAACTCATAAGGACCGGTCTCTGATCAAACATGTAAAGTCTCAGGCAAATTGCAGCATTTACAGGGGATTTACATAAGATGTCCTGCTTCATGGCGTAACATTGTCGTTCAGTTGGCCGCCATGGCCACGCCCTTTGAGTTTTGTGAACAATTTTCACAAATACTCAACCTGAAGGCGTGTAGTATATATTGTCCCAATTTCAGGTGTTTTGGAGCTATTGCCTGTGAGAAATCAATTGTTGAAAATGATCAAAAATACCAAAAATCTGACATTTAATTCAAAATGGCCAACTTCCTGTTGGGTTTAGAGAATGACTTCAAGAGACTTTTTTGTTTGCACTGACGTGCTACATATGCATGCCAAATTTCATCATCATAGGTGAAAGTCTGTGTGGAGGCTATTTTTTAAAATGCTTTAGGGGGTGCTATGGTACATGCTGTGAATCTATTTTGGCCTGTAAATGTGATCAGGACAGGACTGTGTTTAAGCATGTGAGGTCTGAGGTAGATTGGAGCATGCAGAGGATAGTTAGATAGCACTTGATGTTTCATGGCGAACCATCAAGATTCTGGAGGTCGCCATGTCCACACCCATTGACTCTGGAAGAATCTTTTAATAACTTTTAATCATAACATCGTGTTGTATACCCTGGTAAAATTTGAGGTCTCTCGGAGTTAACCCATAGCAGGAGTTCGCTCTTAAAAATGAAAAAAATAGAGAAAATTTTTCCACGTAATTCAAAATGGCGGACTTCCTGTGGAGTTTAGGTGATGGCTCCAAGAGGCTTTTTTGTGTGTCCTGGTGTGCTCTATCGGCCTCCCAAATTTTGTGGATGTTGGTGAAACGTGCTGCCGGGGCTGTTTATTAAACATACTGCAGGGGGCGCTATAGCACATGCCCTGCAGAGATGCATACAGTGTTATTCCTTGAGACGACTGTGATGTGTGTGTAAATTTTGGTGAGCTGTTGAACATTCTAAGTCTGTCAAAAAGTACTTTGTTTGTCACAAAAACAATGCGTTGCCACGGCAACAGCATTTCAGCAAATATCAAAATCTTCACACTGTGGTATTGTCTGGGGGTGAAGAATCAGCTGACCAATTTTCAGAATGATATGACAAAGTTTGGAGCAATGGTGTGTGCAAATGTAATTTCTAAACTTCTTGTTACCAAGAGGTGGCGCTATGACTTTTTCTAAATTTTTCAGTGTGGATGTCCTCAAACTGGTTCTGGTGTCCAGCACATGAAGTTTGGGGCAGATAGGATCCTTTGCAGCTGAGATATGAACACTTCAATTTTCATGGCGAAACATCAAACTTTGCCGTCCCGCCACAGACACGCCTTTTCATCACACGTCACCATTTTTTCTGTGCTTCATCATCAATGTGTTCAGGCTTATGTCACAACATCTGAGGTGAATCTGAGCAACAGGCTAAGAATAGTACATGAAAGTCTAAAAAATGTCAAATTCTTGATACCACAAGGTGGCGCTGTGACTGTGAATGAATCTTGCTGTATGGATGTCATCGAGGCAGGTCTGTGATCATACATGTAAAGTTTCATTCAGATCGGAGCATGTTCAGGAGAGTTAGACAGCATTTCCTGTTTCATGGCGAAGGATCAAATTTCGACAGGCCGCCACGACCACACCCTTTAACTATGGAGGAAGATTTTGATAACTTTTTCTCAGGAAGGTCTGCTGTATGTACTGGCAAAATTTCAGATCGCTCAGACTTTTCCCCTAGGAGGAGTTCATCATAGATTTTGTACAGTTAACGCATGATGGCGCACTTCCTGTTGGGTGTAGAGCATGGCTGTGATTGACTTTTTTGTGTTTCCTGATGTGCTGCATATGCCTCCCAAATTTTTTAGCTCTCGGCCAAACTCCCTCTGAGTTGGCCTAATACCACTTTTTAAAATTTTGTAGGGGGCGCTATGGAGCCATTTTTGCACACACCTCCACATGCCCTACAAAATATGAAAATTTTCGCCAGTTTTGATGTGTGTGCAAATTTTCATGACTTTTTGAGCATGTTTAGGCCCTCAAAAATGCAGTTGTTCTGAGAGACAAATAATAATAATAATTAAAGCTGCGAGCAGCATTGAACGGGTCCTCGCATCCTTGCTGGTCGGCGACCCCAAGCATGTCCACCAGGCAATGCTGCGACAAAGTGTATTTAGGCTCATGGATGTAACGAGGACTGGATTCTGAGCACTCAGGTCAAAATTCAGACAGATTGGAGCATGTACAGACTATTTTTGCAGCACTTTGTGTCCATCCACCAGGTGGCACTATGTCTGTGACTGTATAGTGGTCTATGAAACTCATCAGGACTGGACTCTGATCAAACATGTAAAGTTTGAGGTAGATTACAGCATGTACAGGGGATTTACACAAGACGTCCTGCTTCATGGCGTAACATTAAAGTTCAGTTGGCCGCCATGGCCATGCCCTTTGAGTTATGTGAACAATTTTCACAAATACTCAACCTGAAGGCATGTTTTAAACATTGTTCCAACTTGAGGTGTTTTGGAGTTATTGCCTGTGAGAAATCAATTGTTGAAAATGATCAAAAACACCAAAAATCTGACATTTAATTCAAAATGGCGGACTTCCTGTTGGGTTTAGAGAAGGAGTCCAAGAGACTTTTTTGTTTGCACTGACGTGCTACATATGCATGACAAATTTCATAGTTATAGGTGAAAGTCTCGATGGAGGCTATTTTTAAAAATTCTGTTGGGGGCGCTATGATACATGCTGTGGATGTATTTTGGCCTATAAATGTGATCAGGACAGGACTGTGTTCAATCATGTGAGGTCTGAGATAGATTGGAGCATGCAGAGGATAGTTAGATAGCACTTGATGTTTCATGGCGAACCATCAAAATTCTGGATGTCGCCATGGCCACACCCTTTGACTCTGGAAGAATCTTTTAATAACTTTTGATCAGGAGATTGTGTTGTATATCTTGGCAAAATTTGAGGTCTGTAGGAATTAACCCCTAGGAGGAGTTCGTTCTCAAAAATATCAAAAAATAGAGAAAATTTGTCCACTTAATTCAAAATGGCGGACTTCGTGTTGGGTTTAGGGGATGGCTCCAAGAGGCTTTTTTGTGTGTTCTGATGTGCTCTATATGTCTCCCAAATTTTGTGGATGTCGGTGAATCATGCTGTCGGGGCTGTTTATTAAACATACTGTAGGGGGCGCAATAGCACATGCCCTGCAGAGATACATACATTCTTATTCCTTGAAACGACAGTGATGTGTGTGTAAATTTTGGTGAGCTGTTGAGCATTCTAAGCCTGTCAAAAACTACTTTGTTTGTCACAAAAACAACGCGTTGGCACGGCAACAGCATTTCATCAAATATCAAAATCTTCACACTGTGGTATTGTCTGGGGGTGAAGAATCAGCTGACCAATTTTCAGAATGATATGAAAAAGTTTGGAGCAATGGTGTGCGCAAATGTAATTTCTAAACTTCTTGTTACCAATAGGTGGCGGTATGACTTTTTCCAAAATTGTCACCGTGGATGACCTCACACTGGGAATGGTGTCCAGCACATGAAGTTTGGGGCAGATACGATTAGGATTTGCTGGGATATAAACATTTTAGTCGTCATGGCGAGACATCTAAATTCGCCGCGCCACCACAGACACAGCTTTTTATGACACGTCACCATTTTCACTGTGAATAATCATCAACATGTTAAGGTTTATTTCACCACATTTGAGATGAATCTGAGCAAGAGACAAAGAATAATACATCAAAGTGTAAAAAATGACATTTTCTGTTGCCAGCAGGTGGCGCTCTGACTGTGAATGGATTTCATCATATGGATGTGATCAGGGCAGGAATCTGATCATACATATAAAGTTTCAGGCAGATTGGAGCATGTTCAGGGCATTTACACACAACTTGAAATTTCATGGCGAAGGATCAAAATTCCACAGACCGCCACGGACACGCCCTTTGACTTTTGAAAAAGATTTTAATAACTTTTGCTCATTAAGGCCTCCTGTATGTACTGGTTGAATTTGAGGCGAATTGGAGTTTCCCCCTGGGAGGAGTTCGCTCTGGAAAAAATGAAAAATGGGCAAAATCTCACATTCAACTTAAAATAGCTCACTTCCTGTTGGGTTTGGAATATGGCTGTCACTGACTTTTTTGTTCAGTCTGATGTGCTGCATATGTGTACCAAATTTGGTAGCTGTAGGTGAAACATGATGGCCGTGGGAAAGTGTAGGGGGCGTTATGGAGCCATTTTGCCACACACCTCGACAATTCCTTTAAAATATGAAATTTTTCACCAGTCCTGATGTGTGTACAAATTTTCATGAGTTTTTGAGCATGTTTAGGCCCTCAAAAATGCAATTGTTCTGAGAGACAAATAATAATAATAAACCATAGGGTTTCAATAGGGTCCTACGGCACCGTTGGTGCCTTGGACAGCCGGTGCCCTTGCACCGCCTGTCCTCGGCACCTCGGTGCTCGGACCCTAATAATAATAATAAACCGTAGGGTTTCAATAGGGTCCTACGGCACCGTTGGTGCCTTGGACAGCCGGTGCCCTTGCACCGCCTTTCCTCGGCACCCTCGGTACTCGGACCCTAATAATAATAATAAACCCTCGGGTTTCAATAGGGTCCTAGGCACCGTTGGTGCCTTGGACAGTCGGTGCCCTTTCCCCGCCTGTCCTCGGCACCCCCGATGCTCGGACCCTAATAAACCCTAGGGTTTCAATCGGGTCCTAGGCACCGCTGGTGCCTTGGACAGTCGGTGCCCTTGCACCGCCTGTCCTCGGCACTCTCAGTGCTCGGACCCTAAAAATAAGAAGACATCTTCCTTGAAACAAGGAGAGTGAAAGAACCTGAGCTCATAATTTCAGATTTTTTTTCAAAAATACAAGCATGTCAACATTGTCTGGAGAGAGTGTGGACCTCTTTGCAGTCACTATGTCCCCTGCTGTTGAGAACACTCTGATGGTACTGAAGATCCTGACACAGCAAGGCAGCATCTTGCCATCTTTGCAAGATAAGGGTATTTGCATTCATTGGTTTTCCACCATGTCAGTGGATCACCATTCACTGAAATGCCACCTGCTGCCTGGTAGGATGTCATCTCCTCTTTGATGAGGTCAGCAGGAGCCTTGGTGTCCATCTCTTTGCTGACAAAGGTCTCTCCAAAGAGCTCGGCCATTGCTGATTTTTTTTGTGGAGGAGATATGTCCAAGCCTCTCCTCCTGTTGGCTCTGCAGCTTGACATTGCAGAAAAAAATACGTTGAATAATTAAACCTCTGAATTATTTTAATGTTTCATAGACATGAAACATGTGGCAATAACATTTAATAGTTGCCATTATTACTGAAAATAAAAAATGCATGTAGATTTACATTTATAGCTTTTGAAATAATATTATTTTTCTTTACCTCATCACAGTCTTCTGTACCCAGATGACTCACAATCTCAGTGATGAGGTCACTGTATGTCTTCTGACATCGGGCAGGGTCCATGTGAGACAGGGATTTAAATCTGGGATCCAGGGCAGTAGCTCTGTGATGGTAGTCCTGCAGAGTAGGGGGTGAAGTTTATCTGGGCTTCAGGTCCTCTCTAATGGCAGCCTTGACATCTTGTGTGATGGGAGCCATGGATTGTAGAATCCTTGTTTTCAGCGGCAGGATCATTGACACTGATGGTGAAGTTTCAGTGCTCAGCAGAGATGTGACAGTTTTGAGAGGTTTAAGCACCTGGAGGACCTCTTCTGCCACTCTCACATCATCATCAGACAGGGTGATGATGTTTTCTTTCGTCAGGGTTTTCTCGGTCAATGCAGAGTATATAGCTGCCTGCTGCTCCAGATAACGCTCTACCATATCATAGGTGGAGTTCCACCTTGTTGGGACATCGTGTATGAACTTGTGATTGGGCAGCTGTAACATGTCTTGCTTTGTCTTAAGCACATGAGCAGCTGTTGTGCTTTGGTGGAAGTAGGAAACCACCTTTCTGATTCTCCCAAGGAGGCGGTCCATCTTATTGACTGAGATTCCCTTTTGTGATGCCAAATTCACTACAAGTGCAAAGCACCCTATCTGTGGGCCCAGTCCTGCCTCATTCACTGCATTTATTTGATTTTTTGATGAATGATGAATGCCTGTGTGACCCTCGTAGAGGGGCGTGTCTGCAGCACTGGACTTCTCATCTCCCAGTCTGCTGTGATAAAGTGAGCGGTTATCGTCACATAGCTCTCAGTTCCCCTGGACGTCCACCCGTCTGTCGTGAGCACAATAGCCAACGCTCGGGACAGTTCAGCCACAACTTTTTTCTTCTCCCGCTCGTAGAGATCTGGCACTATCTTTTCACTGAAGTGTGTGCGCGATGGGATGTCGTAACTAGGGATGGCTCGATACCACTTTTTACATCCGATACCGATATTGATACTGCAGCCTTCAGGATCGACCGATACCGATCCGATACCGATATGATTCTTTTTGTCATTCTAAAAGTTGTTAATTATACATGGATGTAATTTGCTTGATACTGACATCTAAAAACACCACATTCATTGTACAACACCTGTTCTGGTCCCCTAAAGAAAGAAGGAAAACATGTGACAACAAGTTATGTGTAACTGCTGTGGCTTTATTAAAACTTAAAGCTCACATCGCTTTTAACAGCATTTGTAAACACAACAGACCCAGCTGCACCATTCAAATGTTTGAAATAAAACTGCAACTTGGTGCACATATTTAAATTAAACTAAATAATCCCAGTGTATAAACGGAAAAGTCACATTATACCTCAATGGCATTGCAAGGCTGCAATAAATAATTTTATGAATTAACATAAAATAATAACATCTCCACTAGAACAAAGTAGGTAGTACTCAGTAAGTTGCACATGGCTTCTCAAGACACACAATCAAAACAATAAAAATCTAGGCTATACACCTGATTTCCTGCACCAAAACAAAAAATGGAAAAACAGGGGTAAACAGTGACAGTGCAGTCTAGTGTCTTTCTTCTTTTGCATGCAACCGCTGATGTTGTACTGTATGTAAAACACAGTGAACAATTATTTTATTGACACGTGTACAACAGTGATGAATATAAACAATATCTGTGGCGATTAAACCTTGTCCTAACGTTCTCATGCGAGTGAAGCTGAGAGCAGCGCAGGATCTCCCCGATGCCATTTAGACACCAACGTGTGGATGAGAAGAGGAGAGACCTGTCAACTAATCATATTTAACACAAAAACATATCCACAGTTTGCTACTTAATCACATTTAACCCGAAAAACAGTAGAAAAAAAAAACAGTAAACGTACAACAGAAAAGCCGTCAAGTGGCCACAGAGTGAAACGTAAGGCGCATGCGTTCACGCGAAGGGGGAGTCAGATTTTTCCGGGGGAATGAAAAATACTTCAACAATCCACATTTTCCACCACACAAGGTGGTTGCTCATCCAGCAAATGAACTCAACAATTTTCTCTGTTATATTTTGGCGTTGGAGCGAGTTTTTTACTCTTCTGTAGCAACCATGGCAACAGCTCGTCTGTGTTATGGCATGTCGTGAAAAGTGAAGATGAGGATATGAGATAGATTGGGCTTTATGGATCGGATCGAACGAGTTCTAATATAAAAGTCCAATGTTCGATCCAGTCATTTTGGCCTGGATCAAACTCGATATCGATTCGATCCGATCCAGCGGATCGGATCGAATCATCCCGAGTCATAACGTGGCTCAAGTACTTTCAGCATGCGTTTAAAGCCCTCGTTTTGCACAACTGAATATGGCCTTATGTCTGCAGCTATAAACACACAGATAGCATTTGTAATAGCTTTAGCCTGGTCGGTTTGCGCAGGGAAAGGCTGCTTAAATGCTGCAGTGATGAGCGGTTGTTGGCTAGCCTTTGTTTTGTCTCCGGTCAGCAAAACACCCGGGTGCTGTCGCTGCAAATGTGTGGACATGGTCGATGTGTTTCCACTGGCATAAGCCTGCACACCGTCGTGGTTTTGTGCACTGACCTCTTTCATTCCTTGTCATATTTGACAGGGAAACCAAAATGCTCCCATACAGCGGATTTAAGTGTCGCGGGGCGTTCAAGCTCCTCCTTTCCTCCGCTCGCCATGTCTGCTCTCCTCCCTTCTCCGCTCCCCACAAGCTGTGTGCGGACGGAGCACAACTTTTTTTTTTTTTTTTTTCAGAAATCCATCCGCGGGTCACGTGTGTACTGAACCGATGACGTCGATCCGAACGGATCACGGATCAATGATGATCCATTGCACCACTATCAGCAACAATATTCAAAATGAAATAATTTCATTGGTGGGAGGCAAAATCAGTGAGGAGATAGCCAGACAGGTGAAATGAGCCAAGTACTTCTCTGTCATAATGGATTGTACTCCAGACACAAGCCACACCGAACAACTGTCTATCGTCTTGAGAGTGGTGAAATGTGAACCATCAGTTGGTGCATCAATCTCTGAACATTTCATTGGATTTGTTGCTGTTCAAGACACCACTGACAGAGGTCTATGTGAGACACTTTTGGAAAAGTTGGTTGAGCTCAACTTGAACATCAGAGACTGCCGTGGACAGTCTTACGACAATGGAGGCAACATGATGGGACATAAACAAGAGGTTCAAGCAAGATTACTGCAACTGAATGAGAAGGCATTGTGTGTCCCATGCAGCAGTCACACTCTTAATCTGGTTGTAACAGATGTCGCCAAATCTTCTGTAGGCTTCATCTCCTTCTTCGGTGCTCTTCAGAGAATGTACAATCTTTTCAGCTCCTCTGTGTAACACTGGGCAGTTCTACAGGAACATGTCAAGCACGCAACAGTAAAATCCTTGTCAGTGACCAGATGGGAAGCCAGGATTGACAGCCTGAAAGTTGTCCGTTACCACCTGCCAGAGCTCATACAAGCACTGTCTGGCCTCCAAACCCTCTCGGTGCAGAAGAAGGACTCTGAGACATTGTCCACAGCAACCAGCATAAAGGCTGAACTGATGACATGGAGATTTGTACTGTGCACTGTAACCTGGTATGATATTTTGTATCAGATCAACCGGGTCAGCAAGATTCTGCAGAGCCCCAGTGTTTATCTTGAAACACTTAAAGTAGAAACAAGCGCAGTGAGAACCTATCTGGAGAATGCAAGGGAAAGTGGACTTGCTGCCGCTCAAACTGAAGCTACAAAGATAGCAGAGAGCCTTGAAATTGGCAAGACATTTCCCGAAAAACAATGAAGCAGTTTCTGTATGAGAGCAGAGAAAAAAAAACAGTCCACCCCAGATGAGCAGTTTAAGAGAGAGTTTTTCCTGCCTCTAGTGGACATAGCCCTCACCAGCTTGACTGAACGATTTTCTAAAATGGAAGATGTTTTCGTCCTTTATGGTTTCCTGTTCTCAAAAGAAAACATGAGAGAGAGTGATCAGAGTGGCAAACTCACAGACAACTGCAAGAACCTCGAGAAAACACTACAGGATGGAGAGTCTGAGAATTTGGTTCTGGCGATAAGAGCTGCAATACATACCTTCCCTGATGCTGTAGCCTCCTGTCCAAGAATGATGCTGGATTACATCTACAAGGAGCAGCTTCTGGATCTCTATGGAAACCTCAGCATTGCTTTTCGTCTGCTTCTCACTCTACCCATCATTGTTGCCTCTGGTGAGAGAAGCTTCTCTGCTTTAAAACTGATAGGAGAGACTTACTGGACTTGCTCTCTTTTCTATTGAGCACAATGTGCGAAGGTCTTTGGATCTGGATGACTTTGCGACAGCGTTTGCACAAGCTAAAGCTTGCAAGCATCATTTTTAGAACAGCGGACCTGTGGGTACCCTGTTTTGCACAAGCCATGTCGAGTTTTTTTGGTTCTGTTTCTGCATTTGTTCTTGTTCTGTTTTTTCTGTTATTTATTTATCATTATTTATTTATTATTCACTTGCACGTCAACTTATTTTACATTTTATTCTTGACAGCATTCAGTTTTGTATTTTTGCAATAAACAAAAATTCATATTTAATATCTTGTTGGTGTCAGATTATTTACAACAACAATTATTGATAAGCCAGGGCTTTCAAGGTGTGGTGTGGGTGGGTGGCGGGTGGTGGGGGTCTGGGGGCGGGGGGGTCAGGTGGTGGGGGGGTGGGGGCGGGTGGTCGTGGGGGAGGTGGGCCGGTGGGGCGCCGTGGGGGTCTGCTATGGCCCGTTCTGCTGCGTGGGCCTTGGGGCTATGGCTGTGTCGGGGGGGGGTCGCTTCGGGTTCCTGGGCTGGCTCTCCGCTCGGTAGCTCCTGCGGGGGGGTGGTGTGGGCCACCTTGGGCTGGAGGGGACAGATCCCTCCTTTTGGTGGAGGTTTTAATGCATGCCAGACCCACCACACTGGCACCTACCAAAACTCAATAGAGTTTGTTCCTCCAGTCGCTGAGTCAGTGGAGGCTGCTGGTTTAGTGTCGGTGGATCTCACCCTGCTTCATCTATCCTTCCTGTGGCCTCCTGACATCTTCATGATTGAGCCTGTTGGGATTCTGTCGTATCTGGTGTTTGTGAAGGGTCTTAGATTTGTAACTGGTTTCAAGGTGTGAATTAAAGAGCACAAATAAATAGAATGCCCCTTTTCTCTCAGAACACTGTCTATGCCTCACCTTTCTGTCTGTCCTGTTTACTTAATGTTTCACTTGGGTGTGCACAGCCCTCAATGGCATAATGTAGGAAACAGTTTGAAATAAACATGATAGGTTAATTTGCCATGAGGGCAGGTGATGGTCACAGTCACAAATAAGAAAAAAAATTGCATGAAGCTGAAGCAATGACACCATGAGTGGTTGGTGTCATTTGTGAGCGGATATGCAGACAAAAAAAGATAAAAGAAAGAAGAGAGAAGGAAAAAAAGACAAGTTTGAGTCAGTCAGTCTTGAGCAGAGGCAAGTCTTTGCAAGAGTCAGTTTTGAAAAGAACTGTTCACAGTGGTACGTTGTCCCAAACAGAGATGCAAACTTCAGGGCATGTCTCCTCAGGATGGGAAAATCCTCAGCAAGGACATACAGTTTGTAAAAGTCCAGCAGAGAGAGGTTGTTGTACTTGGCTTTGAGCTTGTTGTTGTTTTGCAGCTCAATTATTTCCATTTGGAGGTTGTCTGGCACATCAGATGGTTGCACATTAAATGGCGTCTCAAACATGTCGAGTTCCTTTTGTATATTTTTCACATCATGAAACTTCTCCTCAAATGCCTGGATGAGTTTTGCACACTCACCAGCATATTCAGTTGTAACATCAGGCTTTTGTTCTTGTAGGGTGGGAAAGTGCACAGTGTTTCCCCCTTCCAGTTGTCCTTGCCACAGCCTTAATTTCACTTCAAATGATTTCACATTTGAAAGCAGAGAGCTGATGAGCTGATTGGGACCTTGCAGCTTCATGTTTAGCTCTGACAGGTGCTTGCTGATGTTCACCATGAAGGCCAGATCACAGAGGAACTTGCCATCACTGAGCTCCACGATAGGTTTGCCCTTCATCTCCTTGAAGCGTCTGACTTCTTCCCGCAGTGTATAAAACCGCGCAAGCATATTTGCATGACTCAGCCATCGCACTTCACAGTGATACACCAGATCACCATTCTCTGACTCAAGCTCGCTGAGTAGCTCCATGAACTGGCGGTTGTTCAGCCCTCTGCTTTTAATGAAGTTTATGGTGGACACAACTGTTTTCATCACATGGGTAAGCTTCACGGAATGTGCACATAAACTCTCTTGATGTATGATACAGTGGCATACAACTAAATCACTTGGATCCAGACTCAGACGGCTCATTTCTTTTTTGACTAATACAGTCAATCCTTTTTGCACGCCAACCATTGTGGGAGCTCCGTCAGTGGCGATGCCGCTCAACTTCTCAAATGGCAGTTCAAAATTGTTCATGGCCACAATAACTTGATTGAACAAATCCTCACCTTTAGTAGTGCCATGCATGGCTTGCAAAGACAGCAACTCCTCCTTCGTTTCAAACTCGGTCATAATCCCATGCACAAAAATGGCAAGCTGCGCTGTGTTTGCAATGTCTGTTGTCTCATCACAAGCCAGAGAAAAATACTCAGTCTCTTGCAGTGTTCTTCAATGTTTTTTCAATATCTTGCGCCAATCCTGTCTGAAACAGTTCTTCGAGACAAACTGATGCTTTTAAATAATTTCACTTTGTCGGGCGCGAGAAGCTCCGTGGTGGCTACCAGGCACTCCTTCACGAACTCTCCTTCAGCATAAGGTTTCAGCTTCTTGGCTATTAATTCACTCACCACAAAACTTGCACACGTAATATTCTCTCTGTCAGTCTGTGGTTGTGTGAAAGCTGCTTGTTGCGCATCCAAACTCCGACGAAGAGTGTTAATTTTATCCAAACGCATTTGTCCTCTCAACTCCTGGAGTTTAGCATGTTTCAAGCTGTAATGGCGCTCGACATTTGCCTTTTGCATCACCGCCAGTGCCTCGCCACACACAAGGCACACTGGCTTGCCTTTCACTTCAACAAAGAAAAAGTCATTTGTCCATTTTTCCTGGAATACGCGGCACTCTGCATCCACCTTCCTTTTCCTGACAGTCGCCATGATGCATCACTTGTCTTGTGTCAATCACTCCGGCCCAATGCAATGACACATACATCGCATGTTGTATTCACTGACCCTGACATTGACTCGGACACATCTGTTTTTCTCAGAAAACTAATGCCTGGCAAATTTTCCGCCCATATTTTTTTATTTATTCATATATGCATAAATGAAGATATAAAATAAAAAAAATTGTATTGCATTGCGGGCCATTTGAAATGGTCTCGCGGGCCGTATACGGCCCGGAGGCCAGACATTCCCCATCCCTGATTTAGATGATAAAATGGCTGGTGGTGGGGGTATTGTGTGGTTAGTGTGTATAGAGACACTCCCACGTGTGTGTGTGTGTGTGTGTGTGTGTGTGCGCGCTCAGGTGTTGGCTATACCAAATGTCCCCACAACTGTAGGAAAACCGAAAACAATGTCACTTGTGGGGACCTCATTTCGGTCCCCACAAGTTTAAACAGTGTTTTCTTGGCCGTGTTTTGGCATTGTTTTGGTCTGGGTTAAGGTTAGGGTTAGGGTTAGGGGTTAGATATGAATGGGAGTCAATGGTATGTCCCCACAATGATAGAAAAACACAGTATGTGTGTGTGTGTATGTGTGTGTGTGTGTGTGTGTGTGTGTGTGTGTGCGTGTGTGTGTGCAGGAATATCGATAGAGATGCTACAAACACGTTAGCAATGTGTATTTAATCCCCTTTGACAGACTGTGTTGAATATTACATGCATCCCTCTGTGTTAGCCATTAAAAAATGAAGGTATGTTTTATGTAATATTCATCAGACAGAGCCTGTACAGAATCAGCAGTACAGACCATAATATGCTGCAGATTCACTTCCATTCACTGTCACAATGAACTAATACACAAGCATGATGGAAGATGCCCTAAAGGTACGAGGCATCACATCGCATGCTAATGTTTGGACACAAATTCATAGGAAAGAAAAAACACAAAAGAACTGCCTGTATTGTTCACAACACACACTAAAGTAGCACGAAAAGCAGTGTGTCTGTTGTTTCTTCTTCCTCTGCTACTTTCTTTTCTTTAGCTGCCTCCCCCTTCCTGCCCCCTTCTTCCCCAGTGGACGTCTGTCTACAGCTTGTTATCCGTTGGCGTGAGGCGGAGTGTGACAGTGTGATAATCCATGCCGATGTGTGCCGCTGACCCTGTGATGTGCTGCAAGACCTGTCTGCCTCTGTGTGTGTGCTGTGTGTGTCTACACCGCTTTTAACATCTCCCTCCTTTGCTTGTGTGTGTCTGTCTGTGTGTGTGTGTGTGTGTGTGTGTGTGTGTGTGTGTGTGTGTGTGTGTGTGTGTGTGGGCGGGTAATTATAGGGGTTGTGGGGACCTAATGTCCTCACAACCATAGGAAAACCAAAAGAAATTACATTTGTGGGGACCTCATTTGGGTCCCCATGAGGGGAAACAATTTTTTCTTGGCCATGTTGTTGTTACTGACAAAAGTAAAAGTGCAAAAATGTTTCTTTAGGGTTAGGCATTGTTTTGGTCTGGGTTAAGGTTAGGGTAAGGGTAAGGGTTAGGGGTTAGATATGAATGGGAATCAATGGTAGGTCCCCACAAGGATAGGAATACACAGTGTGTGTGTGTGTGTGTGTGTGTGTGTGTGTGTGTGTGTGTGTGTGTGTGTGTGTGTGTGTGTGCATTCATGAATGTGCATTCTGATGTACTGCTGCATCTGGATGCTTTTTTTTTCTTGTGGCTTATCAGGAATGCGGGATGATGCATATGTTGCTTCAATCATCCAGGATGTGAGGGAGCTCGCTGTTTGATAGCCAATATAAGCAATATGAGACTTTGCAGAGGCTGAATTCACATTTAGCACAGTTCAGACGAGGAGATCTTACCATCATTTTTAACACGTGAGTCAGTCCACCGGAGGGAAAGAGGAGGACGCCACTCCAGTCAGGAAAATATCAGTGCCTGACACAGCAGGCTTATCTCACATGGAACTTTGCATTTGTAAAGAGCTTGTGGTGAAGTGAGGCTGGGGTTGCTTATGCTTCCACCAGTATTCACAGATGGCAACCAGAGTGTGAAGTGTCGTTTTGATATTTTTCATTTTATTTTTATTTATTTTTTGGTAATTTTACTTGTTACTTCTTGTGTGTTTATTAATAGTAAAAGACTGAATATGTGTATAAACAGAAACATTTACACAGTTAACAAGATATACTGCAAAAAGATAACTGTAGTAATGGAAACTAACATAGAAAATCAAAAAAAAAAATCTCAGAGCTCCGCTGTGGTTCGGCCTTGAGGACAAAGAAGTAAGGATAGAATGAAAGCAGGTCACATTGATTAATGTTACCAAATCATAACATATGGGGCTGTTTTGTATATAAAAGCAGAATACTAACATGACAGAGGTTGAATAACTTTGTGAGTAGTTGTGTATTCAAGTTCCACTGTCAGCAACTTAAGGTAAGTGTTAGACACACACTGGATGAATTAACTGCTTTTTAATCTCAAATTAGTTGCCTTCTAATTAAGTTATTTCCCGGTGAATTTCCTGATTGGTTGTTTACTATGCACTTTGAGGGGTAACAATGTTCGATTAATTGCCTGATTTATGAATGACCCAGCTGTTGAATTGATTTCTGGCAGGTCAGATATTGTGGTTAGCTGTCAGGTTGCAGTCTTTTAACACAATAGATAAGGTTAATAATAAACACACAGTGTTTGCCCAGCTTTACACCACACAGGCCTTAGTAATCTATAAATTTGTTGTAACTAAACAACTGCAACACCACACAATTAAAGGCAATGAAAAATATAAGCAGGAAATCAGCATTAATCTACCGGACAGTATTGGCCATTTCGTGTAAAGTTGTTAAGATGTTTTATGTTAATTAGGGATATAGTATATTACATTTTGTGAGACAGTCAATCGATTTTAAATTGAATATAAATAGATAAGGAGTTTGTCAAGTCAAATATGACACCTAATGATTTTGAAGAAATCCAAAAAATGAGGAAATACCATTAGTGAAAATGTTGACACTGAATTCACAAAATGTATTGTTATACTTTTTATATACATAAACATTCAGTAAACATCAAGTGGTATATAATGTGGGTGTAAGCAGCTAAAAGGAAATGCTTATGTTTAATGATGTATGCTATTATAACTTCTTCTGTGAATACATTATTAAAACTATAGCGCCGTGCAAAAGTATTTTTGCATATTTCTCACACTTAAATGTTCCAGATCATAGAAATAATATTTCTATTTCTTTAACATACTCACTATCCTTGGTATTTATTATCTGTTACAGGAGTCTTCACTTATGGTGTTCACAGGAGGAGTAATCCACAATACCCACCATTCTCCAGCTATCATGCAGGAAATAAATGTTACGTTTCACTCACTTAACCCTTGTGTTATCCTTACCAAAAAAAATGTTGTTGCCTTGTCTGAAAAAAGTACAAAAATTCAGAAAAAAATTCCCCAAATTTATAAAAATTTGCAAAATCTTCAGGAAGAAAATTCCTGAAAAATTTCCCTTAAAAGTTTTATTTTTTTAAATAAAAAATCCCCAAATTTGACAGCGAAATTCACTGGATTTTGGTTGATTTTTTTTCTGAATGTTCTTAAACATTTTTTAAATTTGTTTATTTCCACCAAAAAAATGTTTAAAAAGTTCCTAAAAATGTTTGAAAATGTGGACGTTTTCACTGTGAAAATATATATATTTTTTCCACATTTTTAAAACTTTAAAACTGGTCATTTTGACACACAGGACAACAGGAGGGTTAAGAGTTACAAGCTAGTATTTGTTTTATTTTATTTATACGTTTATTTAATAGGGACAGAACAAGAAGCATTGTTACAATAACCGATGCCATGTTCATAGGTCAGTAGCTAACCGCTAATTCACAGACCAGGTCCCTGATGCTAGTAAATGTTCTGCTGGCAAATATTGTTCAGGTGGCCTTTGTGTCACCATTCATCAATGTCATTGATGTTTATGGTAAAGTTAATCCTAACAAAGTGGAAGAATGTGCTCATAATTGAACTCTGTGTTTGGTAGTGGTGGCAACGCAGAATCTTATGCTTTTACTAATACTTTCCAGGAAGCAGTGTAATTCGGTACTAAATGTATGGAGACAGAATTTCCTTGGAACAGAAGCTTCATTTAAATATACAAATTATTATTTGAAATTTTATCTCATATTTGTGGAACTGTATGTATCACTGCAAATAAAGTGTAAGTTTTGAGTACCATCAGACATTTAAAAACATACAAAAAGATACACAGCAGCTGAATACAAGCTTGTCACATTTTAAGGTAATTTATGTACGTGCTTGGTTTCTATATTTGACCAGCTAGATCATGATTTATACAGCATTTTAATCTATTTTTATGCGAGTGGTTGCCAAAGTGGAGGCCTCAGTACCCCATGATGCCGAAAGTTTTGTTCATTCCTTTTTTACACATTACACACCACTGTTTATATGAAGAAACAAGCAATGGATGTCAAAATCACCACACGGAGACTGTTAAATATGCATTTATGCCACATAAGATGGTTTGTAAATTTGCCATGTCTTTCTCGTTGAGCATGTTTGTCCAAGAAAAGCTGACATGCAACCTTTTATAGCACTTATTCAAAATAAGAGAGAATGTTTAATATTTGTCCTTAGTGTTATTCTTCATTTTTCTCCACGTAGACCTGTATTGTGTTAGTTCATATTTGTCACATATTTTACATCTGATTTATTTATCTTTGTTAAAATCATTACTTGTGTTTTTTAATTGTAGTCTTACAATTTGTCATTAGTTCCTTGTATAATTCCCTCTCAATCTGACTTTACCTTTTTAGCTACAATACCACATCTTTTTTTTAAAAAAATTGTTACACTTATTACAAATTCATTTCCAGCCTCACGCACTTCAGTCTGACAATTTAATAAGACTGGAATGGCCAGTTTTCCATTTTAAGCTAATTAAGACAACTCGGACACACGCATACTGACACAGAACACACATGGAGCAAACTAAAAAGGAACAGAAATTTGGTTATGGCTATTATTGTCATGGAAACCAGATGACGGCAAGTATAAAGCAACCACTCTCTCACTCCCTGGGCTGCTGTGAAAGTAAAGGTATTGCTGTGTTGGACTGCTTCCAAGCATTCCCTCCCGTCCTCTTTTTTTTACACCCCCCCCACACACACACACACACACACCCACACCCTGCACCCCCCCCCCCCACACACACACACACACAACAACAACAACAATACAGACACACAGCACAGCATGTTGAAATTTCCATACAGTCATGCACACGTGCTTGCACATATACACACAATCACTCAGGCATAGTTTTATTTTCAGACACACAAATACATACATATGCACACAAGAGCAGAACCCGTCCACACTGCTGGGTTTCGTGGTGAATCTGTATTCAGAGCTCCCTCTGCTGGGGACCAGTGCAGCTGTGGGCTACAAAGTCACACTTCAACTTGTCAAAAGGTTTGGAACACCTCAATTTTTCCAGTTTTTTATTAGAAATTATGTATGTTAATGTCTCATTGTACTCTGAAATGAAAGCATAAAACAAATAAACAAATGAAGTAAAAACAAATCTATTTAGAGACCAAAATGTATTCTAAACTTTTGTCTCATCACAGTAACTACCCTCAGTAGATATAGCAGCTAAACACACATATGGCATTCCTTCCACAATGGAAATTAAATATTTTTCAGAAAGTTTTTTCAAAGTCTTTTTTAGAAGTATAAGGGAGATATTATGGATTAACTAGGTTTCAACTCTGGTTTTGGGTTATAAATGGATTCACACAGGGAGTGTCGGCCAGAACACCACTTGAGGCCAGTTCATTCAGACAATGGAATGAAAAGGCACAGAGACTTCATTGATGGCTGTTTTACTTGCAGTTTGGTTGTGGGTTTTCTACAAGGAAATAATAATCAACATATTTCAATGATTTATATCTAAATACACAAGCAATAGGAACAGAAATGTAAACAAATGCTTTGTAATCATAAACTTATCCATAAACATAATCAAATACGCTTACTTCCACTATTTGGCATATATTACCATATGACTTCTTCTTTGGCATTTCAAAATGAAACATTCTTAATATGTAAACATAGACATGCTCTTATTTTCTAACCAGAAGTACCGCTGCAGCAGTAACTTGACGCTCCAAACGTCAGACAGCAAAAATACACACCTGCTATTACCTGCCTAACTTTACAAAGGCACAGTGCCCTAACAGTTTGACTTAAAGAATAAATACAGAAAATGAACCTGACAATAACATTAACTAGTCACATCACACAAATCACTCAGACAATGCTTACTCTCCATGTACGCACAACCAGCGTCTAACGGAGAATGACCCTGCCAACTTCTGTCTCAGACATCACCCATTCCTCTATCACGCCGCATACCATCACGACGTCACTCATAGCACGTCTCACATGGGCAATGCTTCACCCCTTAAAGTCCACAAAGAAACTACATCTAACTGAAAGGAAATCTAACATTGTGTGAACATGAAATACCTTTGGGGCCTTTTCTACAAGAACTTACCATAAATGTGTTGCACTTGCTTTGCTTTCACTCATTTGTCATCCCAAACCAGCTCCATGGTGTTTAAGTCTGGAGACTGTGCTGGACACTCCATGTTTTCAAGCTTACTATCTTGTCCTTTTTTCCTAAGGTACTTCTGACATAACTAGGTCTTGTTTTGGGCATAGACGGACCTGCAATTTTAGTTATCATATTCTTTAAGTCCAGAGGCCAGGGACTATTTTCAGTTCAGCCATTACATATATAAATGTAAATGCCTGGATACATAGAAAATGTTTTGAGATCAAAAGATTTAATTGTAAATGTAATCTATTTATATATATATATATATATATATATATATATATATATATATATACAGTGCCTTGCGAAAGTATTCGGCCCCCTTGAACTTTTCAACCTTTCGCCACATTTCAGGCTTCAAACATAAAGATATAAAATTTTAATTTTTTGTCAAGAATCAACAACAATTGGGACACAATCGTGAAGTGGAATGAAATTTATTGGATATTTTATACTTTAACAAATAAAAAACTGAAAAGTGGGGTGTGCAATATTATTTGGCTCCTTTACTTTCAGTGCAGCAAACTCACTCCAGAAGTTCAGTGAGGATCTATGAATGATCCAGTGTTGTCCTAAATGACTGATGATGATAAATAGAATCCACCTGTGTGTAATCAAGTCTCCGTATAAATGCACCTGCTCTGTGATAGTCTCAGGGTTCTGTTTAAAGTGCAGAGAGCATCATGAAGACCAAGGAACACACCAGGCAGGTCCGAGATAGTGTTGTGGAGAAGTTTAAAGCCGGATTTGGATACAAAAAGATTTCCCAAGCTTTAAACATCTCAAGGAGCACTGTGCAAGCAATCATATTGAAATGGAAGGAGTATCAGACCACTGCAAATCTACCATGACCCGGCCGTCCCTCTAAACTTTCACCTCGAACAAGGAGAAGACTGATCAGAGATGCAGCCAAGAGGCCCATGATCACTCTGGATGAACTGCAGAGATCTACAGCTGAGGTGGGAGAGTCTGTCCATAGGACAACAATCAGTCGTACACTGCACAAATCTGACCTTTATGGAAGAGTGGCAAGAAGAAAGCCATTTCTCAAAGATATCCATAAAAAGTCTGGTTTAAAGTTTGCCACAAGCCACCTGGGAGACACACCAAACATGTGGAAGGTGCTCTGGTCAGATGAAACCAAAATCCAACTTTTTGGCCACAATGCAAAACGATATGTTTGGCGTAAAAGCAACACAGCTCATCACCCTGAACACACCATCCCCACTGTCAAACATGGTGGTGGCAGCCTCATGGTTTGGGCCTGCTTTTCTTCAGCAGGGACAGGGAAGATGGTTAAAATTGATGGGAAGATGAATGGAGCCAAATACAGGAGCATTCTGGAAGAAAACCTGTTGGAGTCTGCAAAAGACCTGAGACTGGGACGGAGATTTATCTTCCAACAGAACAATGATCCAAAACATAAAGCCAAATCTACAATGGAATGGTTCACAAACGTATCCAGGTGTGAGAATGGCCAAGTCAAAGTCCACACCTGAATCCAATCGAGAATCTGTGGGCAGAGCTGAAGACTGCTGTTCACAAACGCTCTCCATCCAACCTCACTGAGCTTGAGCTGTTTTGGAAGGAAGAATGGGCAAGAATTTCAGTCTCTCGATGTGCAAAACTGATAGAGACATACCCCATATATATATATATATATATATATATATATATATACATATATAGAGAGAGGCTATTATATACATATAACAATGAGCTAGACTAGAACAGGATAGTTTATTAACTTTTACAATAAACAGCTTAAGTATGAATATTAATTAATTATTATTTAATTATTTCTTTCTCTCTCTCTCTCTAGGCTCTTAAATACATCTAAGAAGGAGATAGACTAGAACAAGATAGAGGCAGACTGGAACAGAATACAGTTTATTTACATTTACAATACACATGTACATTGTTGTGTGTGTGTCCCTGGGTAAGTAACACTTCACCTTCATGCAAAGTCATGGCTAGAAACCCTGAAAGAGGACCGTTTTGCACGATTTCTTTCTTGTACTTTGTACTCATCAGGTTTAAAATGTTTGCTGCAGAGCACCGACTCATCACTTGCAGCAAACCCCTCTCTCCTCAGAGCTGCTTCCTACTAAATTAAGGACAAAGAACAGCAGTAGCCAATATACTGGAGACCAAAGTTATTTAATTTGATGAGTATAACATTGTTTAGTAACATTTCAATTATGTGAGAGCAGTCCTAAAGAATTGCCTGAAATCCCAATCATAAAATGGGTTTGGAGGAATAACATAGATGGTAATATATATATATATATATATATATATATATATATATATATATATATATATATATATATATACATGAGTTAGGCTTTATAACTACTATTGGTAGTATTGGTGGTATTAATAGTAATGCGACTACTAGTAGTAGTAGTGGTAATACACCAACTACTGCTGCTGATACTGTCTCTGCTACTACAACTTGTAATACTATTACAAATGCTGACACTACTTCTACTACTCTAACGGCTATTTATACTACTACTGCTGCTTGAATTTTTGGTATTACTATTACTGCTGCGTGTACTTTTAGTATTACTACTACTGCTTGTACAGCTATACTACAGCGACTAATAATTGTCTGGTGTTTGGTTGTCCAGCTGTTAGCTTGCGTTAGTGTTTTGCTAGCGGCTAACTGGTTAGCTCTCATAGACTCTGAATAAGATTTAACAATGAAAAAAGAACCAAAAAAGATTCTTACCTCTGGAAAGTTATTCCAAGTTTCCTTGTCTCCAACGTTCGCCGTAGTGTGCAATTAAATGCAGCGCAATGAGCCGGCATTGTTCCTTTTTTTGTTTTTGCCCGGTACACACTCTTCATATCTATGACTCCGATGGGCGGCCGGACGCGTTCATATGATTGGCTGAACAGTACACCCACCCCCACATGGGGTGAGTTTTTGTGATTGGCTGAAAGGAGGGAGACATCTGATTGGCTACAGAAACTTCCGTGTTGGAAAAAAAATGCATTTGTGGATCGAGACGATGTCAGAGGAGTCTCAAAAAAGATTCACACACAAAAGCAGTTTGTGAATGCAGAAATACATTTGTGAACTTTCTTAATTTATTTATGGATTGCAGTTTACATTTGTGAATACCAGTTTACATTTATGAATTCTTCTGTGTGCATTTGTGAATTATGAGACTGTTCTAGCTCCATAGTTTGCTATCTGTCAGGAAATACAGTTCGTATTCTGCCAGGACAGAATAGTAAAATGACTACTATTCAGAGGGAAAAGGTAACTAAACAACTGTGAAAAGCACGCAGAAGCCTAGAACTACTGACTCCATATAGAAACACTGCAAGATGGGTGATGACAACAAAGAAAAACATCAGTCTCAGCTGGAGACGAGGTCTCAAATCTCAGCTTCACACAGGTCCTCCAGAGCCTCAACCCGGACATCAGTCAACACTGCTGTAACAAGGGCCAAAGCTAAGGCTGAAACAGCAAAAAATTATAGTATCCTTTGCAGAAAGGGAGGCAGCCATGATGAAAGAAAAGGCTTCAGTTGAGGCAAGTCTTCATGTGTTAAAACAAGATAAAGAAGCTACGGCAGCATTAAGAGAAGTAGCTATATTCGAAGAAGCAGCGTTTCAATAAAAGGAAAGAGACTCTTTTGGTGAGTTGCAGGACTTAGCAATTGAAGACCCAAATAAACACACCAAAGACTACATAGAAACTCAACAGTTTGGTACACATGCTATACAGAAGCTTCAAGATGCTATGCTGCCACCACCAATCATTCATCATGAACCTCTGGAAACCCAATCACCTAGCAACAAGGCACAAGAGTCACTATATGAGTCAGTTAGGGGAGAAAAGGAGCACCAATCCATTATGAGTGAACACAATGCACTTCCTCCTGTGCAAAAGGTATTTTTCCCAAAGCAGCAATATTCACCAGTGACTCATGACACCCAAAGGAAATATACAGCTGCTACTCCTCGATCACCTCACCCAGCCCAGACTAACAAATACTCACACTGCATGAAAGGAGGGATTTTCGACAGCAAACAGCACTGAAAATTTCTGTGGAATTTCAAGTTAACGGCAGTAAACTGTGATTTGCAGAAACCATTAAAAACTACTGAGAATTGTTAGGAATTGACATGGACAGCTGATCTCCCAGGAGGGGAGCTTTCCAGTGTCACTGAAAATGCTGTGAGCCATACAAATGCAAATGAGAGTTGTGAGTGTGTGTCTGCGGTGGGAGGGGTGGTGGGTGTGGAGGGTGTAAGGTCGGGGGTAGGGGGTTGCGGGTAGGGGTTGACTTTTCACACTTGCACCCTACACAAACAAAACTATACAGTTTATACTTTATTTGAATCAGGGTTCATACAGCTTTTATAAAAGTAAATAAAAGTGCATTACAGGCACTTTGCATCAATGTCAAAATCCTAAACATCAAACACCATGCAGAGCAGCAAGATTACAGTCATCTTTTCTCTTGTGTTGCTTAACTGTACGGTGGATGTGTTTACCACACATCTGCCAGCAATGCCCTCAACAGGGAGAAATGATGACATGAGGTGTCTGTTTCCCTCAAGTTCCAGATTTCTACTGACTTTCCATAAAAATGTCTGTTGGGATGGGGATGAAGCCTGGAAACTCCTGCAATTGCATGTCTATATATAGTACTCTCTGACCTGGCATTAATAGCTGTGAACTGCTTCATAATGGCTGGTCATGGTTCTGTCAGAGGTTCAAGGATGGATTCCTTAAAACACACCACCCAGCATATAAATATGCTGACCTTTCTGCTCTATATTCATCATTCAAATATGTTACAAGTTTGCATGAAATAGGAAAATTATCAACTGTAGTTACAGTGTTCAGGGTACATCTGATGATACATTGTCAACATTGCATGCACACTACCAGACTAAAGTTTGGACACACCTTCTCATTTAATGGTTTTTAGTTCATTTGTATTGTTTCTACATTGTAGATTAATACTGAATATTAACACTTCTTTTATTTACAACATAATTTCATATGTATAAATGTATTGAATGAGAAGCTGTGTCCAAACATTTGACTGGTAGTGTAGATCAAGCTCATCCAAGATGATATGACAGCCACATCACTGTAAGAGGAAAAGTCTTTTCTTCTCTTGATCAAAGCTGTCTCGTGGAGCAGCTAATCACCTGAGTGGAGACAGCTGAGGACCCGCGCTCCACTCAGGTGCAGCACTGGGGAGAGAGAAGAGAGAGAGAGGGAGAGAGAGCGGAGAGTAACAGAGAAGAGTAAACAGCGGGAGACAGATAGGATGGAGTGTTTGGGATGCCAGGTAGGAATGGGGCGAGGAGAGGGCCCTGACAACCTCACCATGATCCTTGAAATATACTTTAAATAATCAAAGGTAACATGCTACAGAGTATACCAGCTAATCAGATATGTGTTATTAATTCCATATTATATGTTTGTGCTTTAAATGTGCTTTATCTACTAAATTATATGTGTCACAGTGAAAATATGATAACATGACATACATAAGGTGGTGAATAAAACAGTTTTCATCTTGTTTCAACCTGCATAAAACAAGATTTTATAATTAAAACAGTGAGATTCATGATGATCTCATTGCATTCCGATGCCAAAAGGGGGCACTGTGGAACTGTGGAAGAAAATGTAAATTAAACAGGAATCCTGTATCTTTCGAAATAATAAGGCTAGAAACACCAGACTTGGATCAAAATACATAACAAACTCACCACAATTTTGGTGATCATAACAACACAAAATATATTTCAGAAATATGAGTTTGTATATATATATATATATATTCTTATGTTGACTTGTACTGATGGAAAGCAACCGATTAGTTCAAAATTTATGATGCTGAACAGTGAAATATTGAATGTTTAGATTTTTTAAATGGCACAAATCAAATCACAAGATGATCACAAGAAGATCTTTGCAGATACTGACTTTCAAGTCACTGTGCCAGCCTCCACCTGTGAGTGGATCACAGACTTCCTGACAGACAGGAGGCAACAGGTGAGATTGGGGAGCATCACATCCAGCACACGGACAGTCAGCACTGGCGCCCCCCAGGGGTGTGTGCTCTCCCCACTGCTCTTCTCCCTCTATACCAATGACTGCACCTCAGGTGACCCAAGCGTGAAGCTCTTAAAGTTTGCAGACGACTCAACTGTCATCGGCCTCATCCAGGATGGTGATGAGTCTGCGTACAGATGAGAAGTGGAATAAAATCATCGGTGCCAGCCTGCCCTCCATTCAGGACTTGTACATGTCCAGAGTCAGGAAAAGGGCAGGCAACACCACTGCAGATCCGTCACACCCTGGACATAACCTGTTTCACCTCCTCCCCTCCGGCAGGCGCTACAGAGCTCTGTACGCCAAAACCACCAGACACATGAACAGTTTCTTTCCACAGGCTGTTGCTCTGATGAACATTTGAAACCAGTCACAGTCTGAATCATGAACATAAACATCCACAACCTCAACAAACAGTTCTATAAACAATAAAATTCTCACTAAACACATTCTGTATACACTGTGTAAATAAAAATTATCTACATCTGTGTATAATGTACATAAGCTCCACCATTTCCACTGATCACTTTAAACTAGGTTATTTTATGTTATGTTATGTCATGTTATGTTACATTATGTTATGTTAATTTTTCTTATTACGTAATGTTAAAGTTACGTTAGAATTTTTTATATTTTTCTTTTTGTTACATAATTTATGTTTATTATTTGATTTTCTATTTGTCTAGTACAAGAGGGGTCAGGGGCCAAAAGCATAATCTGTTTATCTGACCAAACCAACAAACGAAAAAGGGAAAAACGACTCAATTTTTCGTTTTCAACCAAAAACGAAAAAACGTTTTTTTTTCTTTCTCAATTTAAAACCAAAAACGAAATCAACACAAGCAAATCACGGCCGAATCTCGTTTTTTGGATTTCAATTTTTCGTTTTTTCGTTTCAGGTCTCAAAACGAAAAAACGGAAGCACCTCCCTACCAAAATAAAAGCCTTACTAATAAATGGGTAATAAAAGATAAATTACGTTAAATAAGGTTTTTATTTTTGCACAGTATTTATTATATACACTACTTGGCTTGTGATAATGTTAGAAAATAATAATAATTATTATTATTAACAACAATACTACTACTACTACCACTATAATAATAATTACAGGTCTGCTGCCTGGCCTGGATACATCTAATGAGCGGACACGAGATCGTTAAGTGTTCACCTTTGTGATAAGTGTGACATCAACCAGCACTCCGGTTGATGCTATGTCTGTTGATCATAAAATACGTGGGTCATTTTAACTTTATGACATGTCAGCTGCATGGCGTGTGCTGATGAGAAACTCAGTCGTCCAGGAGGAGCTTGGAGTAGAACTGCTGCTCCTTCATGCCGCTTTATGCGTTGAGAACAGCCAGATGAGGGAGCTCGAAAAGAACAGTTTCCCTTTTTCGCCCAGTAGATGGCAGTGTGAACCAATTCAGAAGAAAATCAAGTACTCAGTTGAGGGACTAAGGATCTTACAATGTTCATTCTCCTATGGACAGACAGTGGCATGCTCCTCCTCACTGCTTGGCCTCACTGGGAATTAAGCTACCTTGAGACATTACATTTTTCCATTCTCAAAAGAGTTTGCTGTGCTATGGAAAAAGTAGATTTCATTTACATGACCTGGATGTGTTTGCAAGTCCATACAGTAAAACAAAGCAACTACAATGATGTATTTGTTGTATGTGTTTTAACTACAGTAGGGGTTACAGAACAAGGACCTGACTCAGGAAACAAAGGTATACAAAGAAACATTTATTAAAAAGGAATACAAATGAACATTACTATTATAATTTTATTATCAACAGAAAAACAACAGAAAATCACAAGCAGACACTTGGAAGAAACACTAAAACTGCTGCCTCCATTTTGCGATGTCTATCAGTGACAACACAGCTTGCTGGAAAGGTCCAGGTTGTCCATTAATTGCATTTTCAAGTACACTTCCCATGTCTGGGTAGATGGCGGCAAAGTCTTGTTCAGCACTTTGCTGGTCAGCCTGGCAGGTAAAGGGACTGGTCCCAAATGTTGACTCTCGGGCCAGATTTCCCCCCATTTCCTCAGCGTATTGGTCGGCGGCCAAATTTGAGGATGGCAGAAGTTCTGCCGACAGCTTTGTCGGGCATCCCCCCTCAGCTAGCACATTTGGAATCCCTCTTCCTTAAGAAAAACCTGAGATAAAATGTCTTGGTTTCTTGATGTTGATACAAATTATGTTGTACTGTGGTGGATCCACTTTGTAAAGGAGACGAGACATTCACCAAAGAGGACTTGTGCCTTTAAGAATCTAGGTTTCCGGTTCTGGGATTGCTGGCGGGTTATGTTTATGTTTTTGCCGGTTAACTGACACATGTAGTGGTGTTGAATGTGTTGTGAAGTGGAGAGAAACCAGTAAAGTTTTCGACTCACCTACGTCCCCCGTCTCGTTGTTTCAACTCCACAGTACTGTAATTAACTTTCAATGTTTTGTAGCTTAGAGTATCACTATTTATTGTTAAAGCCTCTTGCAATGAGACAAGCCTTCTATCTGTGTTTCTGTATGTGTCTGAATCTCTTGCCCGTTAGGCAACTCTAATTTTGCATAACTGTGCTGCGCTAACCCTGACCCTAAGTTATTTAATTGATAAGTTGATGTTGAATAAATTGATGTTAATGAGTCACAGACACAAGGATATCAAATGCATATAATATGCAGCTATACTAAACATGAGCAAGTTTATTACAAATTTTGTTAGAAATCTCAAAATTTCCTTTTGAATTGATTGCCAATTTTTTAGAAGAAAGGTGGCATTTTGTGTTGATTATTGATAAACATATGAATGTGATACAATTTGAAATAAGTCTTTGAAACATGTGAAAGAAATGGATAATTTACATATGTGCTATGCTAAGACACAAATTTCCTGCTCACTAGGAGCTGTGTGCATTGTGCAAGGTTGGACAGGGAGTCCTCATAGGAGGATCCCAGAAAACTAAACAGTGAGATATATTTTCATGCTTAAGAGACAATACCAGGTATTGGATCCAATACCTGAAACTGTATGACAATTCCATGCATCAATGAAGCGCTGCAGTCCAATATTGGCAACCTGCCAGGCCAGGTTCGACACACAGTGTCAGACTGTGCTGTCCTCCATGTTGATAAGGCCTTGGTCAACAAGTTCTACCAGCACTGCTTTCAGCGGATAGGTTACCCTATTGTTTATTTCCGGCCACACACGTTCAAGCTTGTGGTTCTGCAGAACAGAAGGGAA
Organism: Acanthochromis polyacanthus; assembly: GCF_021347895.1. Classification (NCBI taxonomy): domain Eukaryota; kingdom Metazoa; phylum Chordata; class Actinopteri; family Pomacentridae; genus Acanthochromis; species Acanthochromis polyacanthus. Next base: position 862,536 of record NC_067132.1, on the reverse strand, counting down.
TTGTCAAACAAAAACTTTTTTTTTTGGTATTTTTTAGGTCAGCAGTCATGAATGGGCAATTCAACATTTTTTTTTTTTTTTTATAAATGACAATATTAAATACTTAATAATGAATAACAACAACCCTTTAATTTGTGATAGCTTCTAACTCGCTCCACACAAATCCATTTTTGGGACATAATGCATGACAGAAAATGAGTTAAAAATTGTGCCACAAAATGTGATTAACAAAATGAGTCAATATAATATCATGATTTCTTTCTCATACAATCTCTTAATATATGTACTGTAATTCATTACTATAATCAGTTACTACTATAATTATCTCTTTTATATGTTAAATGATTGTTCTTGAAATGATTAACACAGATATTCTGTGATGGACACTATGATGTGGGGGCTTTATACACAACCACCCCCACTTATACACAATATAATGTCAATGTATATATTTGTGGAAATAATTTACAAACCTTTGTTGACATTGTCTGGACATAAGGCGGCTTGTCTTTATTAAATATGTGCTCTGCCAGTTTGCTCTGTACTGACAGTGACAGGTAAGATTCCCTTCCATGGTCCACTCTGACCTGGTCCCAAAGTCCATATGACAGAACAGCTTTCCTTTTTAAATGAAATAAAAGATAAAGAACAGCTTTACCTGGCAGAATTAGCTAACTCATTCTGTCATGAGGCAGTGTGTCAAATACCACAAATCATTGCAAATTATTACAGTTTGTGACTTTTAACAATTATTATTATTATAGTTGTAGTAGTAGTAGTATTGTTGTTAGTTGTATTGTTGTTAATAATAATAATAATTATTATTACTATTATTTTCTAACATTATCACAAGCCTAGTAGTGTATATAATAAATACTGTGCAAAAATAAAAACGCTATTTAACGTAATTTATCTTTTATTACCCATTTATTAGTAAGGCTTTTATTTTGGTAGGGAGTCCATTTGACCCGTGATGGTCAGGGGTCACATGCTTCCGTTTTTTCGTTTTGAGACCTGAAATGAAAAAACGAAAAATTGAAATCCAAAAAACGAGATTCGGCCGTAATTTGCTTGTGTTAATTTCGTTTTTGGTTTTGAATTGAGAAAGAAAGAAACGTTTTTTCGTTTTTGGTTGAAAACGAAAAAATGAAAATTTAACTGTTTTTCCCTTTTTCGTTTGTTGGTTTGGTCAGAAAAACAGATTATACTTTTGGCCCCTGACCAAGAGGGTACTGTAAAATACCGGAGTCAAATTCCTTGTATCTGCTCACATACTTGGCAAATAAAAGTGATTCTGATTCTGATTCAATAAAGGCATAAACTTCTTTTCGCCTTACACATTAAAAAAATGTCAACATTAGCAAATTTACATGTACCATGTAACCTTCATTTTAGCAGATTGTCAAGTCAACTTTGGTCAATATTTTTAAAAATATGCTATATAAATAAAGTGCTTTACAGTTCACTCTAGAAAAGAAGGCAATCTGTGGGGAAGTAAACAGAGCAAGATAAAGACAGCAATGTTGATGAAAACATGTCTGAAAAGAGTTATAATACTCCTGTATAACAAAATCACATTGTTAAGAATTAGTGGAGAACCATAGTAGCTCGGCACTGAGCTCACACATCATATACAAACAGCCATCAACAGGCACTCATCAGACAGAGGGAGACTTGGTTTGTTTTTCAGTGTGATGCTGTGTCATGCCAGACTTCATGGCGTCTCTGCTGCCACACCATGTTGATTACCAACAGCCTGTGGGGTCAGAGCCCAGCCTTGCCTTATTCTGGGAGGAGGATTTATTTTCCTGGATGGGAGAGCATGAGAGGGGAAGCCTTTGGGAGTGTAAAAGGTTTCCCCTCTTATGCATAACCAAAGCTCTGTGAAAGCATGTTTGCTGGAGGAAAACAGGCATGCATGTAACCCAAATGCCTGAATGCCAGGCAACATAATTAGTTGTAATAAGAGGGAAAAATATCCCTGACTAAAAGGATGTTTAGAAAATGTATCATAAAGCTGGAAATGAGCTGACCATGACTGCCATCACTGATGTACTCAAAGCACACCAGCAGCTCTGCGTTTGTGAATCAGTGAACCATAGCCTGTGCTAACTGAAGTTCTGCAATTTTATAAGCCTTATCTTTGCTCCCGGCAAAAGCAGCTCACTCTGTTCTACAGCACTCTGACCAATCTAGATTGTTTATTTAACACATCTGTTTACACCAAGCTCAGAATACATGGGTTATTTAGAGAATTTTGTATTTCTTCCTTTTCCCTCTGGTTTTTTAAACATATTGGTTGTTGCTTATTTGGTTAGATATTTAGATAGTTTTGCCTGGTATGAAGATTTTTTTAATGTTCTGAAAGTCAAGTGACGTTGGCAAGTTTTACATCACCTCTGCTTTATGTTGATTGCGAAACATAATTTCTGCAAATTTGCAAGCTGCATATCTCCTGTTCTATCACATCCCAAAGCTGTTCTGCTAGATTTACATCGGTGGTTGAGGGGGAGAATGAATTAAACTGAACTCTGAAATTGTCATGGGGACTGGAGGTTCGAATCCAGAATGCAGACACGCAGACTAGGCAACAGGTCAGGTAAATCAAGGATAATTATTGAATAATGAAACTAAACCAAGCAGGACATTAACTGGTTAGAGAAATCAAAACTTCCTACACAACTAAGGATTCTGGAAGGTAAACAAAACATTCATCTTCAGGCAGGAGGTAAGCTCAGCTGCCAACTGAAATCCAAACTGAAAACAACTCAAGGGGCAAACTCACGCGAGCTAACACAGTGGAGAGGAGAGCAGACAGACTGGCTCAGCGGGCCGGAATCCGGCAGACACACCGGTGCAGAGGAGAGTTAAGCAGGCCTAGGTTCCGTGGGGGGAAGGAACGAGCCTCGAAAGACTGAGGACAGGCAGGAGCTGCTACGCGCCTGGAGCGCCAGAACAGACAGCGCACGGATGCTGGGCCAGTGACGACTCGAAAGGCGGTCAGGCGGGTGAACAGAAGCCGCTGCCGCGACCAGGGAGCCAAGGACAGTCGGCTGGCAGGATTGCTGGCTGACAGGCAGGGGAAGGAACAGACCAGCGGGAAACTTCCACGTGACAGGCGTTATGATCTGGCAAGGAGGTGAAGGGTGATTGTGATTGTGATCAAATCCAGCTGTGTTCTTCTTCGCAGCTGGAGCCAATGAGCCACAACCAGCGACACAGTCAGAGGCGCAGCACAGAGATGGGTGGGACTGAGAGGGAGAGCAGGAGACAGGGGGAACTGTGATAGAAATGACTTCTGCTTTGTGACATAGCGCATTAACATGCAAGAAGTAGCCACTGGAAGAAGCATGTGGTCAGCAACCATCCTCAGACAGGCTGTGGTGTTCGAACTGTAATTTTTTGTATTAAATACCCTGAAGTGTACCAAGAAAACATCCCACACTGTTACCCCATTACCACCAACCTAGACTGTTGTCACAAGCAGGTTGGAGATTCATTGTTGACTGACAGTTATGTCTGACCTCAGCATCTGCAGAAGATATCCAGATCGTTTTCATTTGCAGTAGTGCCACACATCGGATGTTTTCTGTTTTTAGCACTATGTGTAAACTCATACACCCCAACTGAATGTTGTGCATCACTGCCATATGTTTGGCTGATTGTATAATAGCATGACTACCCATAGCAAAGCAAAATTGGAGATGAGATTTGTTTTATGTCACATTTACATCTCCTAGATATAAATGAGCACTAATTGAGACCAAAGAGGTTTTCTCATTCTTCTAAAATTTCTCTCCTGAGAAATAAGTCTCACAGTGAGCACCATGCAAGTTCTCTTAATTCTCTTACAGCTTTCTCTTTTCCTGATCTCAACTAAGAGAAAAGTGAGACATATTTTGCCACTTTCAAATATGTCTCAATTTGATATCCTTACTTGGAAGCACTATCTGTTATGTCTCAGAGAGAAACAAACATAAATCTGTCTCTCACTGCTCACTATTTGAGTTCTCATATTCTCTTCCAGTTGTCTCTTTTCTAGTGTCTCAACAAAAAGAAAAATGAGAGTAGTGCAAGCTCTCAAATTAGTCTCAATATAATACATGATTTATTATACCGCAATCATATCTCAGTTAATCTCATGCCGAAATTTGAAGAAATAAGCAATCAATTCGAGCAAGTAATTTATGATATATATGGTTTATTTACATAATGCTGAACTCATAAAATTTGATGATTCTTACACAAGTAATATAACTCAATAATTACAATTTGTGGTGTTGATTTCTTAACGTGTTTTCTGACAATAGTGTAGATATGTACATGAATACAGTTGATTTTTCACAGAATTCACAGCAAAGTTAGATTTTATAGAGCAGTAAAAGAGTCTTGGAAAGTGTAACACATAATGGAGCACATAATTTCATACTTATCATTCAAGTCATCCAGATAATACAATAGTGGCATTCATCTTGCCACCACATACTGTAGGCCCTTTGTTGCATCCAGTACAGGTTCATAATAAATTGAGGCCAATTTTGATGATGGCTTCTAATTTTACAAAGCATTCATCGCAAGTGGTCAGATGGGTGGGCTGTCTGCATTTTCCGAGCATGTTATTTCAATGATCAAGCATTAATTTGTGATCTCTTAGGACAGTGCAAGTGTTAATGGGTTAAAACTTTTCAAGTGTGTTTGGAAAATGAGCTGCAAACACAATACCAGGCATAGATGTCAAGTCAAGGAAAACAACTTTACCCAATATAAGATCCAAGGAAACGACTGTATTGACAGAGGTTTCCAATAGGGGAACAACATGATAGCATGTACCATTTGTTGCACTATCTTGCAGCAAAGAAAACCCCGCACCTTTGAATTCATGAACAAGGGCCCATTTGTGACATGATTCTCCTGAGGTAAAGAAGAACTCAATCTGTCCATACTTTCTTTGTCCTTGACTAGAAAAAACAACTGTAAAATTGTTTATTCTATTGCCTTTCCCATAGTGTTTTGATGTGAGATAATTTCTCTTAACTTGTGCCCTGTGAAAGATCCTCACTGTTTTAGAATTGATGCAGTGACCAACATGTCTTTCCAATGAACAGAGGTGAACTGTGTCCAGTTGAAGTTCACTCGATGCTCCATACAGTTGAGTCCTAGATGAATCACTGTTTTCCTGACAGAAACTATCGTCTTTAGTCATACGTGTGTAAAATTCAGCTATGGCATTCCCTGGCTTTATGGTTTGTGAAATAACAGGAATAGACTGCACAAGTTTGACTGCATGGACCATCTGCATAGGTATATTTTGAGTGCCATGTATGAGCCTTAACAAATAGCCATTCTTGTCCTCAAAATGAAAACATGAATGAGTCCACAATGGACCAAGGGCCCTGACACTGTCTGCTAGGTGAACGAGAAGGTGTACATTTGCAGTTTCATACCGCTCACCATAAAGACTAGCCATTTGAGAACAAAAGTTCCACAGTAGTTTCTCTGCATGATCAATCTGTTCAACTGATATGGATTCCATCAACAAAATGAAAATGGCTTCACTTAGTAGAAGGAAGTGATTATAGTACAGTGTGGCAAGAACTCCACGGAAAACAACAGGTCCATAGAAGAGCAAAAGATTCCGATATTCTGATGCTTTAAAAAATATTCTGTGAGATGCCACTGATCGAGGATATCGAGTTGAGGATGGGGGAGAGATATCCTGAAATCGACTGTCAATTTCTTTGACATTTTTGGCCATGCTGAAGGGCTGACAAGAAAACTCTGGAGAAAACCACAAAACCATCAAAAGGCGCATTACTCCAAGAAGGACTGAGTGCATGTAATCTATGGCAGTGCCTTTGATAAGATTATAACCTTTCAGTTTGCTAAGCCAACAGGGACCCTTCACCCCTTTGACAGTGGTTTTGGTCTCATTAGTGATTTTCATATCAAGGGCAAATTTTTCATTAGTGCGTAGTGGCCCTTTTGGATCTCTGTGTTGGTATGGATATGCATGGACGTGTCCCCCCAGCCAGCATGTTTATATTGGCCCCATGTGGGTTATAGTCAGGGTACATGGGTACATGGTGGGCATGGGCTTCAACTGGGCAAAATGTGTGGGCCCTGTTTGGATTTTGTAAGATAGGACTCACACGGGAAGCCCTAGTGGGCTGACCATGCAGGACCCATACAGAACCTATGTGGGTAATGTAGGCATAGGCTAGAGTTGGGCAAATTTATCTGGGACCCGTATAGTTTAACACATATTCGACCTACATGGGCAGCCCAAAGAAGCTGCCCATGTGGGACCAATATGTAGCCTATGTGGGTTACGCAGACATAGGGTGGAACTGGGTATTATTATATGGGACCCATATGGGTTAAGTTATATGGGTCCCACATCACTAGCCCAAAAAGGCTGCCCATTCAGGACCCATACAGAACCTATGTGGGTTAAACTGACATGGGGTAGAACTAAGTACCATTAGATGGGACCTATAAAGGTCTGGTTATATGGGACCCACATCACAAGCCGATATGGGTTGCCCATGTGGGGCCAATACATAGCATATATGGGTAAAGCAAGCGGAGGGTTGAACTGGGTTTCATCATATGGAACCCATATGGGTTGAGTTATATGGGTCCCACATCACAAGCCCATATGGGCTGCCCATGTGGTGCCAATATAAAGCCTATGTGGGTTAAGCAGACAGAGGGTAGAACTGGGTGTCATCAGATGGGACCCACATATGTTTAGTTATCTGGGTCTCACATGGGAATCCCATTCAGAATTGGTATAGAGTCAATATACAGGCACGGGCTGATACTGAGTAACCTAACATGGACCCATGGTTAAATTGGTCATACAGGACCCAGGTGGATTGTTTAAGGGCTACCAAGGCATGCACTTCTTATGTGAAATAATCATGCAAGATTCATATACTGCCTATGTTGGTTAAGTTGGCGCAGGCTAGAACTTGGTATTTTTAGAGAACCCAAATATGTTCAAATATGATCCACTGGCAGCCCATGTGGGCCCCTATGGTGCCTGTAAGTTGAAAAGTCAATTGGCATGAGCTATACCTAGGTGTCATTATCTGGGACTAATATAGGCCACAGACTGTAGCTATTTGGTAACAAGGCATCAACCATTTGAATAATAACAGAACCAGTCAAAAACCAATCATGCTTAATGAACTTGTTGATTCAAGCAGTTTGTTTAACTCCTACTTTCAGGCTTTAGCCATTAGACATGGGTCTTGCAAGATCTTAATCTCTCCCTCTTTCTGGGAGTCCCCTTGAAAGTAAAGTCAGTGTATAAGTCACTATTTCAATCAAATAATGTAGGCAAGGGCCAAGGTAATGAAGAAATTAGTACCATAACCTCTTAAATACCTAAAGGCAGTCAATGATAGGGATCAGTACAATATAAATTAGTGCAATAACAATCAGTGCAATAGGGGTTGGTGCAATAAATGTCCTTCCATCCATCCATTTTCTATACCGGCTATCCCTTTCGGGGTTGCGGGGGGGCTGGAACCTATTCCAACTATCATCAGGCGAGAGGCGGGGTACACCCTGAACCGGTCGCCAGCCGATTGCAGGGCAACATAGAGAGACATACAACCATTCACGCTCATACTCATACCTAAGGGCAATTTAGAGTCACCAATTAACCTAATGAGTATGTTTTTGGTCTGTGGGAGGAAGCCGGAGTGCCCGGAGAGAACCCATGCATGGGAAGAACATGCAAACTTCACACAGAAAGGCAATAAATGTCACATTTGCTAAATGTTTGGTGTACTCTGTGTGATGGGAGGATGTGCAATACATATGTCTTTTTTTTCTTTTGTTTACTTGTCTACTGTCCTGCTTGTCTTACCTGTATTATCTAGCTGTATTAGTCTGTATAGTGTCCTTGAATGTTTATGTTACCATCAACCTGCCAGGGGGTCTGCAGATGGAAATTAGTCGAAGGCTATAATCTGGCATATTTACATTTGTACAAACGTTCATTAATATGTGCTGTTCCCTCTTTGTTTTTTAAATCAATAAAAAAATAAAATGAGAACACAATGACCGATTTTGCTAAACGCAGGTGATGAACTGCCATAATACTAGAACACAAACTTTGAGTAGCTGGGAAAAAGAAAATCCCATGCACCAGGCCACTAATATCTGATCTTTTTGTACAGATATCACAGCTGTAAATGTTTCTAAGTTGTAGATAAAGTGTGTATGAAAATATTTGCTTATAATTTTAAACAATTTGAGAAATTATCTGCCACAGTAACAAAGTAAGTGATTGACAGTAAATTAAGAAATAAACAGATGCATACATACTATACATACTGTGAGATTTTATGTGTTTTCCATGAGAAGAGGCATCAATCTAGCCACTCTTACATTGGGCCTAGATCAGTGGAGGGCTGTGGTAATGGTTGATGGATTTTTGTCTCATCTCCACAAATGATCTCTGGGTCTCTGTCAGTGTTCTTTTTAAACTGAAGTAAATTTAAATTAAATTAAGTTATTAAGATAAATTTAATCTAAGTAAACATGTTTTAGGATGACCAAGATACATTTTTTCCTTGAAATGTATGCGTTTTAAAGAAAAAGTCAAATATTTTATTCTTTGTTCTTATATGTTTCAGTATCAGTTTACTAACATCATAACCTAAATTGTATAACAAAAAAAGAATGGCATTGCCCATTTCAACATCCTACATGTGAAGCACTTTAAGGTGCACTGTGTGGAAATTGGCATTTTAGCGACATCTGGCGTTCAGAGTGATTATAGTTGGCAGCATTTTGGTGAACAGAAATGGTGAAAAAAGGGTATAATGTTTTTATTTGTATGTAAAGTCCATCAAAATAGGAGTACAATTACCCCCATAAAACGTTTGTTTCCTTTTATTTAGTTAGAAAAAGCTTACCAAACTTTACATTAATTTGGCACAATGATTGGCCGTTCTGTCTACGGGTGGGTTTTGGGGACAAAAAGAGTGAAACGCGATTTTTGAAAACGAGTCTACAAAAGTTTTTAAAACCTATATTCATCACCTTAACTATCTCTAATCAATTAAAATAATAGTTACAAACATGAATGAAAAAAACTCACCTCCTAACTACTGAAAATGATGCCCTGTTCACAATCCTTTTTGATCCTTACCAGCACCCGTTGCATTGTAATCTGACATTTCCGCCAGATGTCGCTAAAATGCTAGTTTCTACACACTGCACCTACCAGTATTCTTCCATTTAACAAAGTAGTGCCAGACCAAAACCTTTTGTGTGGTGAAAAATCATCATATAATTCCCTTCTCTGTAAAGAGGAAAAGGCAGAGAGCGAAAGGACAAGAACACACACCTGCTTAACATGGTTGATGTGCCTTGTTAGCCATGCTAGTTTGGTCATACAGACCAGACAACCCTGGCGGATGTATATTTTTGAAAAGACGCGGGCTTCGGCGCTAATCTCGGCAACTACATCATTCTTTCCTCTTCGTTTGCCGAGCTGTTCTTGCAAAAGGTAAGACAAATTGTCAAACTAATGTGAGCAAGTGGGTTTCAATGTTATCATTGTTTGAGTTATGTTAGGAATAAAGTTTATTATGTTCTAGAGGATCAGAGTTAAATGTGGTAAGGTAAACTAGCTGGCTGAACAGTCTGGACATGAAGCATAGCAAGTAACATCAGCCACGCAGAGTGGGATTTTTCTTAAACTGAAATGATAATGTTGTCCAAATAAAAACAGTATTTTTGAAATAGTTACAACTTAGTACCTGAAATAAAGATGAGAGGAGGATTGGGTGGTTAATTTTAATAAGGTAGTAAAAGTGTAAGAGTTTTGTGGCTAACAATTGGATGTGTTGTGTAGACTGAGGTCTTGTGAACTTAAAATACCTTTCTTGTCCAAATGATTTTGTAAAAAGACATAAATTAAGAGGCTTTCTGGTATTTTGAGGGAGTATTTCTTATCTGCCCCAAGTGATTAACAGTCGGAAGTCTATATATGATGTTTAATTTTGGAATGACATGAGCCTCTTCCATGCTTGACTTCCTGTCTGATGCTATATGCTCTGTGTAAACTGGACTGACGTGTTGGAAGTGTCAAAAATAGAATCAGAGTGATGCTGCATTTATTAGGATGGGAGTGTATTCACTGCATAGCAAGCAAGGCTGACAGAACACGCTCCAGATTCTGAGGGTTATAGGCTGAAAAGGAGGAGTAGTCACTTTTGTGCATCACCTGTGATTGAAATGTGGAGGACCAAACCAGCCATAATTAAAAATAAATAAAAAGAAGTTAAAATAAAATTCAAAAATAAAATGTACAAAATATATAAATGAAACTGATACAAAAGCAGAAAATATATACAAAATTGAGGTATAAAAAAGAACAATTAAATTTAAAAAATAACACTAAAAAATTACAATTAAATAGAAATGAATAAATAATAACTGCAATGGCTCTGCTCTCACATTTATTTATTTGCTGCAGACACTGTCAGCATAAAATGCAGCAAAAAATGTTATTGAAATGAGGGGTAGGTCTTTAGTGTGTCTTTGGCTGATTGACATGCGAGTGCAGGGATCTAATTTGCATGAAGTCAAGGAAGTCTGCCCTGTGAAGGCCCACAACAACCTGGTCTGTTGATAATTAATGTAAAAATTAATGCTGGAGTTTTTTGAATAAGATGACTTAGAACTGTCCATTCTCATCTGTAACTAGTTATTTATTTATTTTGTTACAGATCCAAACATGGATTACTTCGGTAGCTCGCGGACCAAACGGAGACGAATTAAAGCAAGAGTTGCAGAGCACTTGCAGATGTTTGAGCATTATGTTCTCAAAAATAGAGTCTCATCAAATCCAGTCTATGCTCCCGAACCAGAAAGCAATAGCCAAATGGAAGTGTTGGATTTACAGGATTTTCAATATGAAGGTGGTCAAGAACCGGATTATGAAATGTTATCAAGTGACAGCAATGAAGAATTTGATTGTGAGTGTAACCCTCTTCAGAGTATGTACACGCCTAGGTCCGTAGAACCGGTGAGCCGGGAGCTAAAGCAATAACAGGGCGACACTGGTTTAAATTTGTGAAAATTGTAAACTTTAGTTTTTTTCTTTTGGTTTAGAAAATATTTGGTTTACAAACATGGCAACAGTTTACAACATGAAATGGTGCGCACATAACCTGGGCCCAAAAATAAAATAAAAATAAAAAATAAAATAAAATAAATTGTCTCTTTCAAACAGTCCTTTTGTTTTCCAATTAGTTCCTTGCGGAAAATGTTCTTTATAGATCCAAGATCAGTTCAGTTATAAAGTCAGGGGGAATAGTCAAAAGTCATGGATATTGGGTAAATATCCGGATTGAGATCTTGTTGGTGCCTTTCAGCAAGATTGGCACTATCCTACCACGGGATCCGATTGTTGAGAGCTGTGGTGGTTGACTTCACAATTTGTCATGGGAGGCTCGCCATCAAATGGATCTCTGGCCCACACCTTGTTGGAGGACCGGATCTTCAGAAGTCTTTTGGACATCGCAAAAAGACCTGACCTGTATAAAGAACAGGTTTATAGTCTAGGATACTATACGAAATAAAAATTAACTACACTTAAATGGACGTTGTACAACCTTGAAAACTCTCTTTTCCAATAGGAAAATAAATTACCATTGTTGACAGAATGAGAACAATTATAACTTTCCCAAAAATAATTTCACACAGTTAAAATATAGCATTTAACCATTAGCAATTACAATGAACTGCAAATCGTGTAAAATAATGTGCAATCATGTAACATTTTACACATGTACTCACAAACTTAGGAATGATACTTTTTTTTTTAAGGCAATGTGTATGACTCACATTTTCCATGTGAAAAATATAGATTTTCTCTCTTTTTGACATTGCATTTACATTTTAAATGAGAATACATGAATTACAGTGTTTTAAATGAAAAACCTTAACTTAAATTGCAGCATTGCTGCTTTTAACCACTTTAGATTACTTAAAATGAATTTCTCTTTTTTTTTATGTGTACCTTTAACTCATAGAAAACGACCATGCACTTCACCATGTTAAAGTCATACAAAATGCTTACTTTAGTTGAATATGCCAAATGTTTATGAATTCTCTTCGTAAATAATAAAATACATGCTTTTTATGAAATTACACTCCTCAGATATAACATGAAATGTGCAAAGATATCTGTAAAGGCAGATAGCTTAGCCTCAAACACCTCGTGGTGTTTTCCACACACACAATCACTGGGAAACTTTCCAGAACTAGCTTACCAAGGAAGGAGTTTTTTTTCCACCAGAGAAGCCAGGACAAGTTACATGCTTCCTTGATGGTTCTCGGACATTCTAAAATGACATTTGCATATGTTTACAGCATGAACTAAACAAATTTTAAAGTGTCAGTAAAAAGAATTAGGTTTGCACACCTTTTTCCCTCGTTTTATACCCACACGGGAGAAAGCAGAAGCATGTGCTCGGTCCGTATTAGCGATGTTAAGCGAGAGTGAGCGTTATGGAGCACTACTTCCGGTTTCTTTACAAAATAAACTTCCGGTTTTCAAAATAAAAATGGATATTACCCAAAATGTGAAATATGAACAAATTATGAGTGAAAATCAATAAAGACAATTAGTTAACCCGTTTTTAGGTGGGTTACATCAGGATTGCATTGAAGAAACAGAGTCTTGCACTGATGTCAAAAAGAAGTTGGCTGAATGGGCAGCAAGTCGCAACATTTCACACAGTGCCCTGTCAGAGCTACTACAAATTTTATTGCAGTGTGGCCTTGATTTTCCCAAAGATCCAAGGACTCTTTTATCAACTTCAAAAATATGTGAAGTCAAAGACATTGGAGATGGATGTTATCATCATTTTGGGGTGTCAAATGCTCTGACTTCTTTACTAGCACAGCAGTCTCAACCTTCAGTTGAGACTCTAACACTTCGTGTCAACATCGATGGCTTGCCCCTCTTCCGAAGCTCAAAAATGGAGTTATGGCCTATTTTGGCCAAAGTCAAAGAAATTCCAGGAAGTAATGTTATTATCATTGGTCTGTATGCAGGTCCTACAAAACCTGCTTCTGTTGAAGAATACCTGAAGGACTTCATCCAGGACCTGAGGCATGTAACTCAGGTGGGTTTACATTGCAATGGAATACATTACAAGATTGCGCTTCCTGATGCCTTCATCTGTGATGCCCCAGCCCGTGCCTTTGTAAAACGTACCAAGGGTCATTCAGGTTACAGCTCCTGTGAACGCTGTACAGAGCATGGAGTTCGGACAGAGAACAGGGTTGTTTTTCCAGATCTGGCTGCACCACTGAGAACAGATGAACAGTTTGAACATATGGCAGATGATGGACATCATCATGGTGTTTCACCCTTACAAGAGCTAGGCATAGGAATGGTTTCATGCTTTGTTCTTGACTACATGCATCTAGTGTGCCTAGGAAATGTTAGAAAACTTGTGGGTCTGTGGATCAAAGGACCATTACAGTGTAGGGTTTCTGCATCAACCATCACAGTTATCTCCAGCCACTTAAAAACAATCAGAGAACATCTGCCGAGGAATTTTGCTCGAAAACCACGGTCACTCATGGAATACAGTCAGTGGAAAGCCACTGAATTCAGACAGTTTTTGTTGTACACAGGCCCTGTGGTTCTTAAAGGACATTTACCTGCAAGACTTTACAAGAACTTTATGTTGCTGTCTGTAGCAATAAGAATTCTTCTTAGCCCAGCTTTGTGTTATAAATACTGTGATTATGCTGACAAACTATTGAAATGTTATGTAACCAATTTTGCAAAGAGTTATGGAACAGAGCACCTTGTGTACAATACCCACTCTCTAATTCATCTGGCTGATGATGCAAGGAAGTTTGGACCTCTTGACAATGTTTCATGTTTCCCTTTTGAAAATTATCTGGGGACATTAAAGCAGCTGGTTAGAAGAACACAAAACCCTGTCCAACAAGTTGTACGGCGCTTGGGTGAAAAACCCAGCTGTCCTCAAGGAAAGATGAAGGAAATGAGGAACAAGCCTCAAACACCAAGTGCATGTGGTCCAACTCTGTCAAACTTTCCCCCTTGTGTACAGTACAAAAGGTACATATACAAGGGAAACATTATATCTTGCTCTCAAGGCAACAACTGCTTTGATGTTGAGGGCAAGGTTGCCATTGTGAAGAACACTGTGGAGTTTGCATCTGGAGAAATGTATGCTGTGTGCCAGTTTTACAAGAGACAAGGATGCTTTTACGATTATCCTATTGACGTTACGTGTATGGGGATCAGAAAGGTTACACAGCTTGATGATGGGCTTCATGGTGTGCTTCTGACTGACTTGACAAAAAGACTGATACTGCTTCCTGTTCAAGATGAAAATGTAGTCTTTCCCCAGTTACATGACTGTTGATCTACCTCATATGAACTTTGCAGCATGCCCCTCTTCAGCATTGTGGAGTTCAGGGGGGAAGTGTCAAGTGAAGGAAGGGCTCTTGTGGATATTATTCCATCATGTTGGTTCACTGATGAGGACAAGACGGACTGTTTTTGGCCAGTAGGCCACAATCTTAATATCACCAAGGCAGTGAAACAACGTCAACAGCCAGATGCCTCATGGGGGACATACAGTGTGCGTGCACTTGGACATGCAGGTAAGGAAAAGGGTTTTTTGGTTGGGGAGTGGCAGGGGGTAGGTGTAAAAACTTAGGTGTAACCATATTCTGTTTTGTTTTTGTCACTTCACAGACACATATGAGGATGCCCGTCGCAAGCTCGCACGAGCAGAGGCTACTTCTGATCTTCAAACAGACGACGATATACCAAAGAAGAGACAAAGAAGGTAAGTGTAGTTCAACCCATCAAGGAGAGCACTTGAACTAAATATCCATCTGAAAAACTATATTTTCAGAGGCTTGTAAATTTTTGAGTACACATCAGGTTCACTAGTCCTGTTTATGTTGTAAGGATAGTAAGACTTAGCTCCAAGACTGATCCCTTTACACACATTCCTGATACACACATGCAAGAAGACACCAAAGGTGCTAAATAAAAGTAAACAAGAGTGCATATTTTCCCAGAGGTGTCGCAGTGTCTCTCAGTTCTTCAGTGTTACTGCTATGAAGCCATTGGAAAGTAAAGTCTTATTTCTCTGTTTGTCTTTCAATCAATCAATCAATCAATCTTTATTCGTATAGTGCCAATTCATAACAAATGTTGTCTCAAGACACTTTACAATCGAGCATAAAGCTCCTCATTTTATGGATACACATATATGCATAGATACATACACACATATATAAAATACACATATACATATAAATATATACATCCAACACAAACATGAATTCATATAGCCAATCATGAATCCCTCCATCAAGCACTTTGTGTTACTTTTTGTATGAAAAGTGTGATAGAAATAAACTTTGATTGATTGATTGATTGATTGATGGCGGCAAGTAAAAACCTTCTGTTAAGCAGCAGGAGATCTTGAATGTGGGCCCCAGTCTGATGATGAACAGCAGATCCACACCATGCTGTGTTGGTGTGTGGGCAAAGGAAGGGAGATAAGTGGAGACAAAAATATCATTAAATATGAAAAGTTTTACGTGAACAGCATAAAATTTTTTCGCAGGCCTTATGGCCGGCTATATAGGGGCCCAATAAAATTTCTTTTCATGGGGCCCGAAATTCCTGGCGGCGCCCCTGGATATCGTGTCGGATCAATATCGGTATCGGCCAGTACTCAAGGCTGCAATATCGGTATTGTATCGGAGGTGAAAAAGTTGTATCGGGACACCCCTACTATAGATGCATCAACCATGGATAGAGAGATCATGGTGAAGTCTACATTAACAGCTGTAATGATTATGAACTGGAATGGTGCTAAAGACATGGACAGATATGTGTTATGTCTGTAATTGTAGTTATTGAGGCTTCACAACTTCACAGCAGCAGGCAGTCTATACCAAGGATCCAAGACCACCTAGAAGACAAGAGCCAGAGACGAGTACAGGGGCAAACAGAAAGGGGCAAAAGCATATATGGAGAGAGAGTGTGAGAGAGAGAGAGGGATAGAGCCCAGTGTGCCAGATCCCCCCGGCAGTCTAAGCCTATTAACTCTTAACTGTGTGACTAAACTGTGGACTATGAGCTGGTCCCTAACTGAAAGCTTTATCAAAGCTTTATCTTTGACAACATTTTCATCACTTTTATTTTCATTGTCCACAGCTGTACTCTGTGTTTTTCTCTCATATACAGTGTTATAAAAAACTCATTTCTCATAATAATTTAATTTCTTATAACCGAAATATTATTTAAAAAACTTTGGCGCAGTTTGTCCTGTGTATAGCTGTCATCTTAATAATTACAAAGACAAACAATTTATAACAATTTAACTGATTCAAAATTATCAATGCCCCTGACAAAGAATAATCTGCGTTTTATTTATTTGGTATAAGACTTTTAAGACTCATACTTGTGGATAACACTGTATTTTAAGTAAAAAACCTATTAGAAACAAATTGACCACGCTTTTTTACTACAACCTGACTTTGTTTATCTGTGTACGTCAATGCTGCTAGCTAATAAGTATTGTTAATTAAACAAATGGGAAAAAACAGATGGAATGGAATGCACTGCATTATTTGTATTATATTAAAGTTTGTCTGCCTTGCACTGTATTGATCACATCTGAGTAACTTCTCTTTACTTTTGTCTTAATGTAGGCGATCCATGAAAGCCCTGCCTCTTGAAACAAGTGAAGAGGAATCTGATACATGTGGTGACGATGAATTGCCTCCTACTCCTCCTATTGAATTTGGTAGCCGTTTTAAAGCATATAAACCAAGTGTAAGTGTGAGAGGAACCAGCCATGATGCTTGCGCAGCAAGCATCAGTACACCATCCAGAGTAAATGACTATAGTGCCACCCCGACTCTAAGAAGCCCGAGTACCATCCCGACTCTGAGAAGCCCAAGTACCATCCCGACTCTGAGAAGCCCGAGTACCATCCCGACTCTGAGAAGCCCGAGTACCATCCCGACTCCAAGAAGCCCCATTACCACCCCAGCTCTGAGAAGCGCCAGTGCCACCCCGAGTCCAAGAAGCTCCAGTGTATAAAATTGATAACTTTACTTGAGGAAGTGAAGGACACACAGAGAGTGCATGGCAAAATGCTTAACACTTTGTTGAAGCAAAGAGAGGCTTTGACATTGCCAGAACCACCACAGGGAGCAGTGTTTCCATTAACAACTATTGATGATGTCCAGGCCATGAACGAGAAACTGTCAGACTCGGAGTTCATGTCAGGGGTTGTAAGTTCAAGTCTTATTAACTTTTTACTGTATTTGCACTTGCATCTAGGATCTCTGTCAGTCACTCATCTGTCAGCTGCTGGTTGCACATATCTATCAGAGGCCTTTCATATGTAGCACAAAGGACCCATGTATACTGCAGTGGTAAACTTTGAGCACTTCAGTCAAATGTTGCTCCCTATTTGTTGTCTGATTGGGGCTTAATATCTGAAATATAAGTAAGGCATAAAGCTCACATTTTTAAAAGATTTGATATGTCTTTCAAAGGATTTTTTTAACAAAGCAGTTCTTTGATGGGATACACAAATAGGAGAGAATACTTTTTCTGTTTTGACGGAAACTTCCCTAAATTAGGGAAGCCATCAAAATAAGAAAACGGGGCCCAGGGACGATGAACAGGGATGAGGGGACATACATGCTCTCACACACTTGGAGCAGCATCCTGCAGAGGCAAAGGGCCACATCTCCGTAACACCAGCTGATATGATGCGTCACACCTATCACCTGGTGACACTTCTGAGAATACATGTCTGAGATAAAAGAAAAAAAGTAAACTATTCCTAAGAAACTGAAGCCATTATGAACACCATTCAACTATTAAAGGAGAGAATACTGTGTAAGGGTTTCTGTGGATTTTTGAAAGTAGTGGTGTTGAAAATGATCATCTCATGATCATGCACCATGATGCAGATCAATGTAGAAGCAGCTTATATCAATGCAGATAGATTTTGCTTGTGTATTTTCTCACTTGAGCTGGGCCTACTCTAAATGCTTAGATAATGACCAGTTTCTCCTCAAATGAGGCTTCTTTTGATACATTTTCATTGGTAGTGTGTTTTCAATGGTGCAGCTTTTCTTGTTGTTTGGTAGTAGTAGTCACGTGTACAGTAGAAGTCACCATCTGGATCCAGAATTTCTTTAAGTTAGTTTAGTTTAATAATGTGCCGAGTTGGTAGGGGTGGGAATCTCCAGTAGCCCCATGATACAATATCATTGCAATACTTGGGCCATGATTCCATTTATTATTGGGATTGTAAACATTTTGCAATACAGTTAGAATTGCAATTCCATGAGAAATTTTTTCTCTAAAATCTTTTTTGACATTATGTCACTATTTTTGATTGTTGTCATGAACGAGCATTTGCATAAAGCAAGTATTTTTGTCCACTGTTATTGTAAAGGGTATATAAATCTTCAGAAATACTGCCATATGATACATTTAGAACATATTAAAAGGGCATAGGCAGAGGGTAATAAGGAAGAATTATTAAATGGTAGCATCATCCAGCTGTTCAGTAACCATAGATTTTTTTTCTGTGACTTTCACTATGCATTCTCAGGTCGCCATGGTTGGAGAAATTGGAGGTTCAACGATAGATGATGCAACCCGAAGAATGATGGCATTTATAATGTCACCTGACCTGGCACTGCAATACAACCTCTTTGGACGTCATGGAAAGAAACCCTTAAGGGAGCTACGTCTATTTGACCTTGTTTATGGTATTTCTCTTTAAAATTAAGTATCTAATAGAGTGGAAGTCTTATGTCAAAGGTTTGAACAATGATTTAAATGTGAGGTTAAAAGTTCATGTCCAAAATGTAGTTGGCTGTCAGACTCCAGCCTTCAGCTTTAGCAAGGCATTTGGCAATCTAAATTGGTTTGCTGTGTGATCAAGCACTATTTAAAAAAAATAGGTGGCATTCACACTGGGGCCCTGGTCCTGGGTCCAATTTCGCTTGAGCCCAAAGTCTTGGTAGTTTTGGTCAGAAACAAACTGCACCCAGGCACCAGGACAGAGCGTTGTCAGCCTTATGAAGTCATCATAAACTAAACTCTTTTCACTGAACAGCAGTTTGTCTACATTTTTCCTTAATAAAAGGTGGAAGTCATCAGAATCATGTCAATATGTGGAGTGTTATGACTTACCTTACAGATGAACACAAGTTGGAGTCAGTGAGATGAAGTGGAAAGGCAGTAAAAGTCTCCTGCCATCTCAAAAACTGTTGTATCGAGGCAACATATTTGGCAAAGTGATTTTACATAACCCATGGCTTCAGGATGGACTTTCTGTTTGGTTAAAGGGGCTGTGAGGAGTTTCTAAGTAATTACAAAAAAGTCTCACTTTCAGGTATATGCCTGATCGAAATACTCACTTAAAGATGAGTTTTATAGCATCAAAATAGGTAATCTATAAATGGTATTCCTTAGCTTTGCGGTTGGGTCGGACAGGGCTGAACTGAAATGGCTAAACGGACTTAAATGTTTATGCTGGGGCCTGGATACTCAACTTCGGGAACAAGACAATTAAAACTAGAGCAAATTTGTATTATTCGGACACGTCTTAGAGCACCGGGCTGTAAGTAACAATATATAGCTGGCTACAAAACTACGATGCTAAGTTTTCCAAATATTGCTTGTTGTCACACATCAAAAACTAGCGCTACGTAACTAGACAGAGATACATTACCTCGTCGCTTTGCATCCTGTAAGTTGTTGAAAAAAGAAGTTGTAAAGCAATGCAGAGTTCTGAAGAAGGTCCGAGCTGCATTCATTAGCATCACAACAAACACACACTTTGGCTTGGGTCAAGTCTTAATGCTGCGTTTGAGGCAATTTGGATATTTCCCAGTTGAAATCTCCGGGTTCCGACCTAAAAGCGTTCCAGGAATTCTGGTATGTAAACAAACCAACATGGCAGCATTATAAGATTTATGCTTTATCAACCTGCTCATTTGAGTGAAACAGAGGAGGGGAAACAGTGCATAAGGTAACAGAAGCTTATACTTTACAGTATTTGTCATTATTTAGAGGCTGCCATATTGTTTAGGCAGTGATGTGATGTCACAAGTCGTAACTCGGAGTACATTGACCTGGTATGAGTTCACAGGTGGGAAGTTACAAGTGCACTTTCACGAGTTACAGGTGGGAAAAACACGAGTTACAGGTTGCATCGAACGCAGCATTACGACAGTCGCCGCGCGTGCTCATGGGTAGCAGAGTCTTTATGTCGCAGGAAATAGATCCTCCTCATAGCATCTTTAAATTAATAACATTCTTTGCTCAGGTCATAACCTGAGTTGTTATCGTGTTAACGTCTTACCAGCCTTTGGGCTCTGTGTACCACCGAGTCCCCACACACAGGGAGAGGGGAGAATGTGGAGCTGTTATTTCAGTGAAGATCACAGGAGACTACTCATTATGCATTATGTATTTATGTACAAAAAATTTACTGTATTCAACATATTTAGTCATAGATCTAGTGATTGTCTAAAAATAGTTTATTTCAAATGCATTTTTCATGGATTCAATGACTTGCATTGAATTACTTACACTTATAAATTAAAAAATGGAGGGCTTTATAGGCCACCCTATGATGTCATTGTGATTTCAAATGGTAGTTATTGTATTCCATATTATGATGCATTTCTGTTGCTATGTGATTATTTAATAGAAAATAGACAACTAATTGGTCGTCTCTCAGTATTATTGAGTTGATACTTTTCTCATTTATTTCTAGGAGCACTGAAGAAGAACATCCTTACAAAGGACATAAACCAGAAGGATGCAGAGAAGGCTCTCTCAAAATGGTTTACAGGAGCTAGGGACAGAGGGGGCAAGCGGGCCGCCAGAGGGAGTTCACCAAAAGAGGGGAAACACAGGCCCTCCAGTCTCTAGATGAGACACAAATCCAATAGAGCTCAGCAATCTGGTACTGGAAGTAAAAGTCTATAGAAAGACAAGTGTTTGTTTAGAGATTTTAAAAAAAATGTCAATTGAGGATATGATTGGCAAATATAATTTCAAAAACTAGAACTACTAAAAAGAGTGAATGGGCAACGTTGAAACTGTACTTCTGTTTGGAGATTTGTGTTGTTGTTTTTTTCTGTTCAACCGTCCTTTCAATTTCTGTTCAACCTTGTCAATCTTTTAATGCTATCTATTCTCCACATATGCAGGTTGTGCATTTTCTAGTTACAGTGGTAGTTTTAACTCAGATGGTAGTGATGACACTGACTCAGAGTCTTCAAATTGTTCTGCCTTTATAGCCCAAAACCTCTTATTCATGCTGTTTTAAGTCAAACCAAAGCTCTTTTTATTCAAGTACAGTGAAGGCAGAACAATGGAGATGGCTATACAAGTTCCCATGCCTGCCATCCTGGTTTGATATGTATTTCCTTAACATTTTGAGCAGTAAAGTGAATAGTGCTTACAGCACTGCAGTGTTTATACCCTAAAATGGTTTGTTTTTCATGATGGGGAAGTTGATATTAAATTCAAGTTTGTTTTAAACACAGCTGTGTGTCGTAGTTTTTGTTTTGAATTTAATTTTTTAAGTGCATTATTTTACATTTTTGCAAGGGCTTCAGCCTAGGAATCTGCTGACCTGCTCTTGGTGCAGGTAGTGCTGACAGTTCTCATACAAACCCACTCCTACAATCTGTGTGTAAATTCATGCAGTCTGTACAAATATCTTTAGTTTTACACAAAAGTACAAGAAATTGGTATCTGTTTTTGTATCCTGATTTTACATGAATTTATATTGAACAATTGTTGTACTTAGCATTTAATGACCTGACTTTAATATTCTCTTTGGTGTTCAGGGACCCACATGTAGAGCAGTATAGGAAACCACAGTCAAATCAACATGGAACCGATTCTGATACCCTGTGAGGCCCAGTGAGATCTTTTTTTCAGGCAGTGTTTAGGGCCTTATATGGGTCTTATATCAATTGCTCAGATAGGCCCAATGTAGAGCTCAGTTGGTTCCCACTTGAGGCCCGTGTAGACAATCCCAGGTGGGGCCTCTATGGAACCTGTTGACAAACCCACTCGAAGCCCTTATTTACAGCCCACTTTGGCACCACACAAGGCCCAATGAGATCTTCCTTCCAAGTAGAGATGGGGCCCAAATGGAACCCTTATGAAATGCCCAGAAAGGCCCCATGTAAAGTCCAGGTAGATCCCACTTGAAGCCCATATGGGCAATTACAGGTTGGGCCTTTATGGAACCCGCGGACAAACCCACTTGGGACCTGTATTTGTAGCCCACATATAATCCATCTGGGGCCCACATGGACATGCTGGCTGGGCCCTTTCCCCTGTCTTCACAGTCTCTCCTGGCTGCTCACATTTATGACATCCAAATGTCCCATTGTACTGCACTGAATTAAGAACTAATGCTTTAGCAGGTAAGTCACATGTTCCAGCAATAGTGAGCACTTTACACATAAAAGGTTCAGATGTCAGCTCTGCATGTTGCACAAGAATTCCAATGTCTGCAAGTTTACTCAGTGTGTCACTTAGTGGTCTAATAAATATTACCATTGATGGTTTTGAATCCCCATACCAGAGTCCAGCAAATATCATGTTCTCTCTTTTTGTGCGTTCCATAAAGCTCAGTTCATTTATTATACAGTAAAAAGGCCACACTGAAAACTTTGACGGTTTGAAAATAGGTACCCCATCTGTGTTCCAAGTAAGTGAGATGTTCTTAGGATCTTTCCTCTGACACACTGGTCCCACAAGACTGACATTCTAATTGTTCACTTCCTAATGACCCAAAACAAGCACTGCAGTATTTATGCAATACAATAGGGGATGATGCAGAGTGGGAGAAAAAAAGCCTTTAAACTTATGTACACTGTTTAAGCAGTCTGTATTCAGACCATCAGGACAAAGCAACTTGAACATTTTTAGTAAATCACTGAGGGCCTTATCAGTTACTTTATGACAGTTTACATAAGCCATGATGATCAAAAGACACTCTGCCACAGTTATTGATGCATTGTCATATAGTGGTTTGTCTGTTGTGTCATTGAAATTTGAGTCTGCTGCACACTCCTCACTCAAACCCTCTTCAAATCCCTCACTGAACATATGTCCATCATCATACCTCCAATCCCCCACATCAGGAAGAGCTTCCTCAAATGATTGAGATGGATCATACTCAGCATTGTCATGTAGTTCAGCTGTTCGGCTATCAGGAGGATCTCTGAAGGCTGATTTGAGAGACGGTTCTTCATTTTCTTTGATGGAGTCAACAGCTGGAATAGTCTCTTGTGCCACTCCTCCTTGTTCTAGTTATAAAATAGAATGAAAATCATTAAGGGTCAAAAACATCTTGTCACAATGCAAAACCTATATTGTCTCAGCCTGTATGTCTCCCTCTTACATCCAAATGATTTTGTCATATTTTAGCAAAATCTGCTCAGCGACAAAATATTCTGCACATCATTTAACAGATAGACAGACAGAGGGTGCGTGTACCTGGCAGGTAGTGAGAGGCTTGATTTTCCAGAGTGAGTGTGGTACATTCTGCACTGACACCCAGAGGTTGGAGGTGTTCCCCTTGAAATGCAGCGTTTTGGGCTCCTCCAGGAGCCAACCCTCCTGACAGTGTTCTCCTGCAGCTTACTCCTGACAGATACGAGGGCACACATGAATAGTTAACACATTTTTCTGGAACAGGACCCTCTTGAAAATATTGAAAGAGCTGCATTTTGCTTAAATTACATTAATTATATATATTCATTAATTTGCAAAAAAAAAAAAAAAGATTTCTTGTGAAAAACTTTCTTGCAAAAAACTCAAAAGATCAAAAAGAAGAAGGATAAAGAGAAAATCGGGGACGGCCGGTGTCGAAAATGAGTGAAGTGAATGAATATTTTAAACAGCAGTCAAAACCAATGTATGAGTGTGTGTGAGCAAATTAGTAAACAAACATGTATGTATTAACAATGCATATAGATATTTAAATGTATGTATGAATTTATGGATATCTGCTTGTATATATAGGTGTGGGTGTTAAAGAATATATTGATCAGGGATGGGATCAGCAAGTTCTGAGTCTAGCGGAAAGTTGTAATTTAATGCAGCTACGAAAGTTAGAGCATATTTTGAAGGGAGCCGGTGATTTTTTTTCCGACTGTAACGTTAATATTTCTATGTAGCTATACAAGGTTATGCCCAGTCTTGCCAGAGGGTTATATTGAACCTAGCTCGGTGAATTACAATTGTATTTTGCTGAAATCACATTTGGTGATTATTGAAGCAATGAAAAGACTAGGGGAGGTGTTTTTTGGTGAGTTATAGTTCTGTTTGAGTTTAAATGAAGCCCGTTAACATGACTTAACATGACGGTTAGACTAGGGAGAGGTGGGGGAGGGTGGGGCAGAGTGTAGGGGGAGCGCGCGCGCGGAAGGGGAGAGGGGTTGCAAAGTGCCGACCTGCTGTGCTTTAAAACCCATTCGTTTCTATTGCTCTGTGTAGCACCGTTATGCCGCTACGCTTCAGAACACATTCATTTCTATTGCTCCGTGTATCACCAGTATGCCGCTGTGCCGAGCAAAGCGCAGTTCGGAGAAAGAGAGCTACTCGGGGTCAGATAAATAAGACTAGATACGCTACGATACGCTGATTGATATCTATGGTAACGATCATCTCGCTGCTCGGAGGTCAAAGTGGAGGAAAAGCCGCTCCTGCGTGCCTGTGGTCTGAATTCGCCTAATCATGGTAACTTTTCAGTTGTGTTGAGACTCAGAGAAAAGTTTTCATTATATCAACAGCAGTGCACAAGTCTTGCCCTTTCTATGTGAAGTGCTATGACATGGCATATATTGTGAATTTGCGCTATGTACACAAAATTTAATGGTGCTAAGGCTTGCTGCGTACTAGCACGGCTAGTGCTAATACTGGCTACTTAGCTCGGAAAAAATACACATTAGCTGTTGAACTGTTTGCATCAAACTGATCGCTTCCAGACTGAGAGGATTTTTACCGCCCTGCTGGAAGTTTTGAAAACTCTGTCTATTTTGCTATCTGGTCTGCAGCTCCCAGGAGCTGAAACAGGTGGAGACAGCAGAACATCCAGCGTCATGTGTGAAAGCTGCTTACTCTACACAATCCTTTTAGTATATATTTTGCTATCTTTTAAATGTTCACATAGAGCCTCACCCTGTCATTGGGGCAACTGCTTTGACTCAGTACGCTATTAAACAGCAACTCTCAATATGATATCTTCATGAATAAATGTGTTTATATGTCAGTCAAACATTTTGCCTATATATTGTCACTGTTGGGGTGGGGACCTGTATCTCCATATTTTTGTCATTTTTACCTAGCATATTTTCACTGTTGATCATCCTTTGCATTTGTCTGTGGGTTTTAGAAGTATTAAACCGGTATTCAATTATTTGTACTCTTATTGTGAGCATGCAGGATTCCTGCCCCACAGTGATATGTGATATATAAGCTTTTGTGCGATGCTGAATCTTAAATAGATAGTTCAGATTTTTTTTTTTGGTTTGTCTTTTGTGGGACAGTATGAGATACTTGACAGCATATTAGTTACAGTAGATGCTGATTGGCACACTCCCAGTTTGGAAAAGCAGCAGGGGTCCTGGTGCATGAAGTTAAGCTATGTGTTGCTGTGGATAAGGTCAGTGGCAGAATGTATTTTCGGCACAAGAAAAGCTCACCTAAACTCTATTTCAATTTAGTTGTACACTATGTTTTCACCATTTTTACCGTGCCAGCACACAGCCTGGCTTAGGAGAGAGTGATATTTGGCCTATATAATGTCACTTTCCTATTAAAACATGCTGTCTGGTGGCAAATCAAAGCCGAGAAAATATTCTAAATATGGTCCATCCATCCATTCTCTTTATCCTCACTAGGGTAGCCATGGCCATTGAGATGAAGAAAAAAAAGATTGACTGGAAGGAAATTGATGACATGATGAAAAGCACATTCTCTTCACGGAGAAAAGAGATTGTTGAGGATGAACCCCTTGTGGCACAAGTCAAAGAAAGATGGCCAGCCTTGTTCTTTGAACGGCAGGTAAAGTATTTTTGATTTGTTTTCTTGAATGAGATTTTGTTTGACAGGATACTTGGATTCTTTGAAGTAGGGCTGTACGAGGTGCTTGTCCCTGGTCATTGTGTCACCTGCAGTAGGCATTAGACAGCGTGCTTGGTGTGAGAAGCTAAGGAATGTAATTATTGTGAGCATGGTCGGTAGCAAAACACATTTTAGCAACCTTACCTGTCTAATGGGAAGGTAAAGTGTTGAAATTATTTATATCATAGCTCACCCATAAGCTGATACTTTAGTGGCTGCATTTTGCTGCTACTTTTGCTCCACAACATGTACATTGTCTAGCTTCCTCCACCGGTACTCCTGCTGCTTCCTCAAACAAGGTGCATGCTGACCATCTGCTGTAGGTAATACACTGACAATGGGTAAGTATCTGATGCTATCCCATTTCAAAAAATCTAAACTCTCCCTTTAAACTTAAATCTTGCATGAATTATTTTACACAAAAAGGAAGACTCGACGTGTGAAGTTTATGCAATGTCAGAGCATGCTCTTTGACCTATTTTTGTTTTGTTTTTTTTGCCCTCGTCCAACAGATCGAAACTGAATTTGCCCACCTTACAGCTGTTAACCTGAAAGGCTCCCTCTTTGCCGGCCTGGACCAATATCTGTCAAGATTCCTTGAGCTGTACAAGGCAAAGACTGGCATAGTGGGACTGACGAGGCTCACACGCTGCCTGGATGAAGATGTAAGTGTTTAAAAGTTATTCTTCCATCCCTCCCTCTTTTGTTGTTTCTATCTTCAAGATCATAAGTGTTATTTCCACACTGTTCTGCAGTACAGATATACAATACAGTAGCAGAACATTGATGTCTGTTAAATTGAAGAAAAAAAAGGAGCCAGTGTATTTGATTGAACTGAGAATCAAAGCTTGGATTTTTAGGTGCCATCACATCCCAAAACTGTTGTCCTAATTTGTGATGTGATGTTGTTATGGTGTTTTAACCTTTTTAGAAATCAGTAGTGGTAGGTTGGAAACAGTTTTCTTTGTGCATGTTTTGATGGGTGTGACCAAATAGTAACATTGATCACATCACAGTTCTTCCAGGATTTTGCAGCCATTTTTCAAGATTGTTGCGGCCGAAAGTGTCTGAATTCATGGCCACTTCTCTAAAGAATTGCGGTGAAAGTTGCGGTGAATGGACCACATTGCAAGGCCACGCAAAATTCGCAGAGATTGGTTGAATTTGCGCGATCGCAACATCGCGAATTCCTGGAGGGAATTAGTTCTTTTTATTGGTAGTCATGTGATAACATTTCATAGAATCCTGAAAGAAAGGAGTGCAATTTAACTGTCCAAGGAGATGGTGGAAACAGTAACTGGTATTTTTTCTGTTTATTTGTTTTAAATCAGAGCTCCATACACAAGAAGAGGATGCTACTTCTGCTGGGCCTTCCTTATTTTCTCAAGGAGGACCCCTCTTGTTTTTTCAAGACTGTGGAGGTAAGCATTGTTAATTTTTTGTCACAAGGTTTTTTTTTGAGTGGTTGGTAAACTAATTTAAATTTTACAGTTTTTCTCAGTCGCTTTGGTTCATTTCTCAGATCAGAATTGAAATTCTCTAAACTCCGTGTTCAGTCTTCACATCATCGTGTCACTTGTGCACATCAAGAAAGCAGTTTCTCACTTTTTTCAGCAAGTTGCAAATGCTTTGGTCCATCCATGCAAATGATTCTGTACAATTCTCTGCTATTTCCTACATTATCAATTGCTTTTGTCATGTTGATCAAAATGTATTATCATGGGTCTCTGTTGAATAGTCTCAGCTCTCACAACATTTAGGCATTAATTCATCGCTTAAGTCTTTACATGCAAAATGATTGAACATGTTATCATAATATGTCAGGATGTTTCTATACATTTCTATACAAACACACCAATTCAGGACAGATTTAGAAAAAAAATCTAAATCTGTCCTTAATTGGTTAATTGCTCCTAGGTGAATCTTGACTTTCTCTAAGAAGGGAAATGTGTGAAGGGTTAGAATTTTCTGAACTCGTTCAAAGACACGAGAATAAATTTCTGATGTGATGAGAATTTGTGTGTAATTCCTCCAGCACTGCAAGTACAGTTCTCCCTGAGGAGATTGTCCTATGTTCACATTTCTACTTTTATTTTTTTTTAATTTTTTTTGTGCTATGCAGCGTTGTTTTTCTTTCTGTATCACAATGATGTGGTCTGTCAACAAATTACTTTACAAACAGTAAAAATGTAAATATGAATCTTATCCAGTCTCTTGCAATCAATCTCCCACATACACTAAGGTGTAACTTACAAGTTACAATAATTGACATTATATTGACAAAACTTTATCCATAGTTTCCCTCCAGAGAACACTGTTCTTATGAGAACAAGACTAAACATTTTGACTGTATTATCCATACACAATAACACAATGACTTGTCATTCTGATGGAACTGAGATGTTCATTGACACAGATATTTACTTTTGAGAGATGAACTAAAGATTTTGAGCAAGAGACTGGCTTTTGCAGGTCATCCATGGTGTTTTGCTGTTTGTACAAATTGTTTTGAGAAATGCACTAACTGTTGTGCAAATATCAATTCTGATCTGAGAAATGAACTAAAGCGACTGAGAAAAACTGTAACTGGGAACAAATAGAAATTACAATAGAGATGCATTCACTCCCTAAATATTTTCACTTTAAACTGAGATCAAACCATTCCCTTTCTGGCTCCCTTATAAGTGCCACACATATATGTGTGGATGTGTATGCATACATAAATGCACAACCCGGTCTCACGGGGATTCGTGAAACTGTCACGTAAGTTTTAGTTTCGGTTTCGTGCGCACCAACACGATTTCGTCATGTTTTTCGTGCCGTTCACCACGAAATGTTTTTCGCTGTGGTAATCACATCTGAAAGTGGTTTATACCGGCGGATTCATGACGATCTAAGCTGTCCATCGGCGTATACTGCTTGTGTGATCGCGTTTGCGGCCGCTGGCCGCCGGACATTCTTGAAATTCCTATGCAAATTGGTAAGTGTAGCACCGGCTTATGGTTAGGTTATGGTTAGGATTATGGTTAGGGTTATGTTTAGGGACGATGTCATGCAAAATATAGCGTTGGATTCGCCACGGTTTTACATTAAAAATATAATATAGCCATTCTTTTGAAATACGTTCTGAGTGGCACGAAAAGTCCGCCGTTTAAAATACATTGGTGTGCATTTCGTGGTGAGCGGCACGAAAAACATGACGAAATTGTGTTGGTGCGCACGAAACCGAAACAAAAATTTACGTGACAGTTTCACGAATCCTCGTGAGATCGGGCTGAAATGCAACAACAAACTAAGATAGATAAATATGTTTTTGTTTCCTTCAAATACTTGTGTAGGCCACTGATGATGACACATTCACCAAGGGAATGAAAGTCGGCATTGTGAAAGAGGGAGAAGACATTACTGACACGTCAGTGGTCCTTGAGGAAGCAGTGGTCCTGTTTGATCTGAGGGACATCCCGAGTGCAATTGCGATGCTGATGGGTCTTCTTTTTGCTTTAAACATAAACTATCCAAAAGAACTAAGGTACACATTTGAGGTCATTCAGAAGGTCCTGATGAACATTGGTGGAGGACAGTGTTCCTCACATGTGCATGGCTTGAGAAACAGACTCCTTCGGAAAACCATGTAAGACTGTTCTCGAGTTTTGAGTTCTTTTGTTCAGACATGAGGTGAAAGCATAGATGTTGATTTATACCTTCCACAGTCTCGGCGAACAGCTCTCGCCTTCTTCAGAAGCGTCTCACTGACAGTGTGTGACTGGTCAACCGGCAGGTTTTGACAGCTGGCATATGCAGCGTGCCCAGTAGAGTTGCCAGATCCACCGGGCCAACCACGCCCACGCTGTAATGGCATGCCGTGGTGAGCTCAACAACCCGACCGCCCCACCAGGCACACTGTGATCCCCGCCGTCCTATTTCCTCTGGAGTCGAGTGTCCCAGGTGTGGGAGAGCACCAAGCCCCCCACCTCCTCCCTGTTCATGGCCCTTTCCACACGTCACATGATCTCCATGGCCTCCTTAATCCAGCGTTTGTGGTTGTTGTCTTCGGTTCAGATGACTTCTACTCCGTCCCAGTCCCACTCAGAGACATGATTGTATCTTTTGCAGTGGTCTGATATTGCAGATTTGAGATTTTCCTGTAGTGCTTTTTCTTTCTGAGTTCTTGTGAGTCGTGTTGCTCTTACCTTTTTGCATTCCTTCTGATGCTCTTTTTTTCTTTCTTCTGATACTCTTTCTTCTCATGTACAATGTTCTGTCTCCCCAATGTATGTGTTCTTGCAATAGTTGCATGGTATTTCACATGTGACATTGCGCTTTTTTTCCAGCTCAATTTTGTCTTTTGGGTGTACTTGAAGTTGGTATGATTTTTATGTGTAGTTTTGTAGAAAAAAAAGTGTGTTTTCTTTATATATTTGTCTCTGTAAAACCACACCAACTTCCAGTACACCCAAAACACAAAATCAATGTCATGCAATGTCATGCAATACCATGCGACTCTTGCAACAAGAAGACATTGGGGAGACTAGGAGAACATTTTACACAAGGAATCTCAAATTGAGATTCCTTGTGTAAAATGTTCTCCTTGTCTCTGAGTGGGACTGGGACGGAGTAGAAGTCATCTGAACCGAAGACAACAACCACAAACGCTGGATTAAGGAGGCCATGGAGATCATGTGACGTGTGGAAAGGGCCATGAACAGGGAGGAGGTGGGGGGCTTGGTGCTCTCCCACACCTGGGACACTCGACTCCAGAGGAAATAGGACGGCGGGGATCACATTGTGCCTGGTGGGGCGGTCGGGTTGTTGAGCTCACCACGGCATGCCATTACAGCGTGGGTGTGGTTGGCCCGGTGGATCTGGCAACTCTACTGGGCACGCTGCATATGCTGGCTGTCAAAACCTGCCGGTTGACCAGTCACACACTGTCAGTGAGACGCTTCTGAAGAAGGCGAGCGCTGTTCGCCGAGACTGTGGAAGGTATAAATCAACATCTATGCTTTCACCTCATGTCTGAACAAAAGTGTCAAACTGAATGAATCCTTAGCCTTGTGAAGATCAGCTGGAACAGAGTCATCATCACTATGGTCCAGTTTTCTGTTGGTTGGTTCTTCAGGTTCAGACTCATCACTGGCTGACAGCTGACCATCTCACCGTGCTCTCTGGAGTGCTCCTCATCACATATCTGATGCATTAATAAGACATGATGAATGTTTTTGAGTCGAGACTGTGTTCTGATGACTATTGTCATGTATCAGAGAGTTAAAACTGACACTGAAGTTCTTGTTTTGCTCACGTGTCTGAGAGTTAAAATTGATACTGAAGTTCTTGTGGCTTATTTCTAACTCCCAGTTGCACATTAGAGCTCTGAAACTGTTTGTTTTTATTTGTTTAAATGTTTGTTTTGGTCTGATGCTGTCACATAATTAAACAGACGTGGAAGTCACTTTAATCCAAGTTTGCTGTCTGTTTTCCATATTTGCACGTTCTGTTATTTTCTCATATTTTGCATTGTACATTGATTCAAGGTACCAGTTGGCACAACAGTGTTGAAATATTAAGCATTCAGCCTCACAAGAATTTGGTGATGTGGAATTGGTTTAGATCGTACATAAAAAATGACAAGGTGCATCAATAAATGTGACATTGATTAGATGTTAGTTGGTAGTCATGTGTGTCTCAGAAACTAACGTGCCCCAATCATGTATAGGTTACTGTAACATTTATTTTGGTAAATCAGTTTTGGTTGATCTTTTTAATTGGGTTTTGTTCAACGCAATTTGGAATGATTAGGTCATTTTTTTTTGACATCTTGACAAAGGTATTGTAGTTTAACAAATAGAAATGGAGTTGTGTCAATGTACAAATTTGAATGTACTAAGACAAATGCAACACAACATACCAAGTTCAGTAAATTCATTAACTTAAACCATGTGAACAGACCTGTTTCATTAACCTGAATTACATTTACAACTTCAAATAATTACCCTAAACAGTTGACTCAATTCAAAAACAAAAGTTCACACAACTAACTATTTTAATTGACCTAAAACAGATTTACAAGTTCAAATAACTCCCCTTAACAGTTGATTCAATTCAAAAACAAAAGTTCACACAACTAACTATTTTAATTGACCTAAAATGGATTTGCAAGTTCAAACAACTACCCGAAAAAGTTCAATAAATTAACAATTCCAAGTTAACTAAACTCGCACAAAGTGTTGATACAACAAGAGATATTTAATCAAGATAACAAAATAAGTCTGTTGACTTAGCTCAAAATTTTAAGGCAGCCCTTTCGCTCATAATTTTAAGTTGAAACAATGTGTTACAGTTTACAGTGAGGGTGACCTATATTAAAGTATCATGGCCTTATGTTATTAACAGCCTTAATTTAAATATGAAAGGTTCACAGTAGGGATGAAAATATATTTTCTTAATAATCAATTAATTAGTTAAATATCCATCCATCCATTCTCTACACCGCTTTATCCTCACTGGGGTCACGGGGGGTGCTGGAGCCTATCCCAGCTGACTCGGGCGAAGGCAGGGGACACCCTGGACAGGTCGCCAGTCTGTCACAGGGCTACATATACAGACACACAATCATACTGACATTCACACCTACGGACAATTTGGAGTAACCAATTAATCTCAGCATATTTTTGGACTGTGGGAGGAAGCCGGAGTACCCAGAGAAAACCCACACATGCACAGGGAGAACATGCAAACTCCATGCAGAAAGATCCCAGGCCGGGATTTGAACCAGGGATCTTCTTGCTGAAAGGCGAAAGTGCTAACCACTACCCCACTGTGCAGCCCCTTAGTTAAATATTCTAAACATAAAACATACACACATTTCATAACTTGCCTAAATACTGCTGATCAGTCTCCACATGAACACTGGTGGCTGCATGGAGGGATGACTGCAGAGAGGAAAAAAGGGTATTAAATTTCATATCTGCTGCAAGTTTGCTGCAACACAGCTATGCCAGGCTACTCACCAATTGCACAGTCCGTCTTGGTCGTTTTTTTGGGTCTTCTTTATCAGTCCTTCTCCATCGTTTCCCAGGTTTTCGTCTGGTCATTTTGACTCTCCAGTACTATACAAATACAGACACAAGTTGCTGGAATATACACTGGAACTTTTTGTAAAAGTAAAACTGTTCATTATGATGGAGCATCAAGTGTTCTTTCCGTAATAGGGGTTTCAATCTAATCAGCTCTTTAGTAAACACAAATACATTTTCTAGCAATCCTCAGTCTTTAATGTTCCACTTCCAATTTTCTATATTCATAAAGTGGGATAGATATAGTTTCTCTTATCACTTACAATTTAACTTGATTATTCTTTATCCTGCATGAGTTTTCTGTCCTAATCGGAAAAAAAATGATATCCCAGCTTGAAAATTAATTTTCTGTTTACTAAATAGCAGAGGGAAACATAGAAACCATGGTCATTTCACAATTATAGTAATGACTAGTATAAAAATAATACAGAGCTGTATTATCAATACTAGGCTATACTGCACTGTTAAGTACCACAATTGCAAAATCTTAGGCCAAACTACTGAATAATTACCTTCATTACTGATGATCAATTTGATCACTTAAATGCAAATGTTGTGCAATTTTATTTGTATTATTAACTCATAAAAATGCCATGATGTAAAATTTACCAAAATAATGTAATAATTAACTATGTAGAAGCACTGAATATAAATGATCAAGAATAAGAACAGCTAGGCTTAGGTGCTACATTTAATTTATCACCAGTGAATGAATGGCAGTTTTGATGTGGTTACAAAGACGTGTTTTGTGCCAAACAACGGTTCAAATGTTCTCTTTGGCATGTCTTCACTGTATGTTAAGACTTTTGAGTCTTAAGTCTATGAGATTCGTCACCATCGATATTTATAACCAATTGCGATTAATTTTATGAACAGTAGACATTCTGCCTCAGTCGACATCCATATATGATCTAGTAGGTATCACAGGTAAGTGGTCACGCCATTAAATGCTGCATTTATCCTAACTCATGAATTAATAGAGTCCGTTGAATCACAAGACAAGAAGAATTTATGCTATTACTTACTTTTAGTCATTATTCTTTACAGAGACGCCGCGCAGTTTCTCCCAAACGTTGTCATTCAGCTCCACCCGCCAAATGAGCGCGCTTGCAATGTTTGCTCGTTTCCCAGGAAACAGAGATATCCCCCAGAGCAGAGGGGGCGCTGTTACACCTATTGCTAGATTGCCAACCGCTGAAAAACAAAAAAAAAAGGAGAAGAAGATGATTGTTTCACCAGCGGGAACACAAGAAACCGCCAAGTCGCCAAATAAAAAGAAGAGGAAGGTGTCCCGTAGGCCGCTGCTGCTGCACGGCGTAAGTTGGAGAGGTAAGAGTTCCAAGCTACATTAGTTGGTGAACTACACAATGTTGTAAAGTGCAGAATAAAGTAATTTTTGACCGTCGTCCATCACATATTTAGCTGATGGACAACGAAGTGGTCCGGTAATGGCGTCTGTTTATCAACTTATTTAGAGTGTCTTTGAGTAAATCTTAAAAATGAGCTTTCACAATGCATATTAATTAAGACTTTGAAAATGTTTGAAAATACTGCTGTAGGTATAGTAACTCCAGCCCGTTTTTTATTCAGACTTCTGAAAAATCATACATAATTATTAAGAGTTTAGGGCTCGCCGACTGGCGGGGCGCTGCCAATTGAAGCTGATGCAGCAATAAGCCGCCATCTTCGAAGGGTCTCCCATGCGGCCCCAGTGCGTTTATTTCCACTGAGGACGGTGTGTTATGCCCAACTATAATTATCATAACTCCCTGGATTTTCCCTCGACTTTCTCACGGTGTAGTTTGTTACAAACGACAGAGATGTACAGGACGTTGTCACATTTTGAAAATACAAATGTTCATGCTGAAATACTTTGTATCATGCTCTTTCATTGTGCAATGAGGCAGTACAGTGAAACGGACTGACAAACAACATGTGAGCAACAAAATTTGTGGTCATGTGAGTGTGCTAACAATTTGATTGGTGATATTTACAGTTGCATTATTATCACAGAGATAGATGATGTTAATGGTGGTTAAAGGAAACGTTAACAAGGCTTGTATGACCATAAAATGATAACAGTAATAATAAAAGCCAGCAGTTATTAGACAGTCAGAAGGAGTAATAACTATAAAAGAAGTAAAAACAAAGCTAAAATAGAAAAAAAAAATCTATATGTGTGTGAATAAGTAACTGACAATGCCAACTTAACACATTTTGTAATAATGATGTGAAAAATGGTATGGTTGGCTAGCTGCAATAAGAAAAAGTGGTAGATAATGGCTAAGCTGTGCAGTCAACATTTTGTCTCCATCTTTTTATTTTAGTATTTTCCAAAACATATTAAGATATGTTTTAGGTGAAGGGTTAGAGTCAATGTTGTAAAATGAGGAACAAGATGTTACTGTGCAGTCCTGGTTTGGGAAAAAGCCAGATACGAAAGTTCTCAACAGATTTGTGAGGTTGTAATCGACTGTTCTCAATAAATGCCCAAAACTATTTAGGCTTTTAACTGGGGGGTCCTTGAAATGGAAACAATTGAGAACCGCTGATGTACAGTGTACTTGTGAAATCTCTGATTGACATAATGATTACATTTATTGACTGCTTATTCGATTGTTAAATTTTTGTATGTGAGAGAAACCATAATTTGATTTTATTTCTGATTAAAAATTTAAGTTCACAGTTTGATTCAGTTTAAACTCTACTTGGTTGACCGGAGTCCCCCTCTGTGGTAGCTGCAGATCTTTTTTTTTCCACACAAGCTTGCCCAAGAATAGAGACGCTAAGGTTCACAGTCTTAAATTATTTTTATTATTTTAATATTGTTGGGTTTACAGCTTATGAAACTACCAATCAATTAGGAAGATTATTTGATTGGGTTTTTGCTCAATTTGATCAAACTATTGCCTTAAAACAATTGAACTGGGTTAAAATAGTGTCTATTTATATTATACTTAATGATCCATTTTTTATTTTTTATTTTTTATTTTCAGGATGGACGGAGGCAAAATGCCAGCAAAAAAGAGGGTACGGTTACCCACCCAGAAAATGAAGGACCTGCAGAGCTCCCCTCCCCTGAATGAGAAATCCGGTAAGTGTTGAGATATTAATGTGAACTTATATAGTTTCTGTTTTGCATGCTATGTTGCAAATAGAGATGGAGGGTAATGATTTTCGCATTATAGTACAAATGCAGGTCTGAAAATGTAAGTCTAAATTATTGTTCCCTTATAAACATTTTTAGACATTCTCTCTCTCTCTCTCTCTCTCTCTCTCAGGGTGTTTTGCATTTGTCAGGTGGGAGGATGGTTACACCGGCAAAATCTTTACAGCATCTGACATTTTAGAAAGAGATGAGGCTCCTGTGCAGCTGCAAAATCTTAGAACAGGAGATCCTGTTTTGGCAAAGTGGTCAGATGGGAAATTTTACAAGGCCACTGTTGAATATATTTCAGGCGAAAATCAGGTTAAGCCACCTACAGGCCACCCATTTCAACCGGAGTCCTTCTTAAGCATGTTGAAAGGCGATGAGACATCAGATTCAACATCAGGGTCTGACACCATTATAATAGATAGGAGCCCACTGTCTGAACATGGTGAGAAAATACCATCACTGAATCCATCACCTGACGGGAAACATGCAACAGGCCACAACACCTCTGGCCCACCACCCAATGGGTAGGCTTGTCATAACTGTTACATAATTGCCCGGCCCCCGATGATCAAAACTTTTGCTCAATATCTGATTTGGCAAAGTTCAAAAACACAAAAAAAATTAGGATAACTTTTTTATCCAGTCTGTGATCATAGAATTATTTTAGTATGTAGTATGTTAATGACCAATACAAGTTTTACTTAGAACTTATTTTATGACCCAGAATCCAAAGTCTGTGTTTAGTTTGACTTAGGGATAAAAAGTTTTGAAGTTGTGGGCCCAGATGATAATTATTTACCACTATTTTGTCATTGTATTTGTATAATGCTCAGAACTTTTAACATTCCTCTGTTTAAATTAGTCTGTTGTAAGATGTTTATAAATTTTCAAATCTTTTCACAAATAATAGAAGTATACATTAAGTTTATTTTAGTGTATTCACACATCATCATCATCCAGGAGATACAATACCTGGTGTATACAACAAATATCTATTCTTTTTACACAATCAGGTGTGTGAAAAGGGTTACCCCAAGAGAGCTATTTAAAGCTTTAAATAGGGGGCCCAGTGTAGCCTATCTGCAAGCTGTCACAACATGTGAGCTTGTAGATCAGCTATATCCACTACTGAAATAATTTGTTTTTAATTATTAAATGATTATTCATGTGGCATATTGGTCATGGTGCATTTATTTTTATTATTGGTACCAACCGTGATATACATAAACAGAGTAGACAGCCCCTGTTATCAAGGTAGCATCTACCCTTCTTTTATGTCAATGTCATTTTTTTAGTCAGTTTTTTTTTTTAGTTATTTGTCTTATCTTTTCTGGGCGATTTATGTCTACAGAAATATAATTCATGGTTTAATGCCATTTTATGATAGGTCTACCAAAGGGGGCCCCATTGATCCATCAGCCTACAGCGGCAACGCACCCAGCCCATCAGCTTATGACCTCAACACCTCTGGTCCATCTCCCTATGGCAGCCATACAATCAGCCCATCAGCGCATGGCCTCAACACCTCTGGGCCTTCTCCCTATGGCAGCCATACAATCAGCCCACCAGCGCATGGCTTCAACACCTCTGGTCTATCTCCCTATGGTACCCATACACCCAACCCACCAGGGTATGGCCTCAACACCTCTGGTCCTTCTCCCTATGTCAGCCACACACCCAGCCCACCAGGGTGTGACCTCAACACCTCTAATCCATTCCATGGCAGAGGCCATGAAGCTGGCCCGCCAGCTATTGGGGTCAGTCCACCCGACAGTGGGAAAGCAGCCCGCCAGGCACCGGACAGCAGAGATTCAGGCAGGTCATCTGACGGGGGCAACAGTCCATACGGACATCAGGCAGAAAATGCATGGACACCATGTGATGGATGTAAGGGGGAGTTTGAAAGAATCACACGCAAAAAGAGAAGGATTGATGAAGTCATCTCAAGAATAGGCAAGTATTTTGTGTTAATATATTACTTCCACCACGGAGGTTATGTTTTTGCCTGGGTTTGTGTTTCTGTATGTTTGTGAGCAAAATAACTTAAACAATAATTCACAGATTTCGATGAAATGTTGGTAATGAGCAGGGGTGGACAGTAACAAAGTAGATTTACTTGAGTACTGTATTTAAATACATTTTTTGTGTATCTGTACTTTACTTGAGTATTATTATTTTTGCAAACTTTTACTCCATTACATTTGAAAAGCAAATATTTTACTTTTGACTCCACTATATTTCTATGAAGGGTCTAGTTACTTTTAAGTATAGCTGTCAAGTCAGCGGATGAAATTTATTTTCTCCTCTAAATTGCGATCTACGTGTGATTTGCTCAAGTGCTGATGCTGTACCAGTACCTCACATATACGCCGTTTACTCGGAGAACATTTCGTCTTGGCAGTACAGATGACAATTCCACACCAGAACACCCACGGCCATATCTAAAGTCCATGTTTGAGATTGTTGAAATGAAGAATAGTTAATATTGTTTAAATGTTTGCTCTGTTTGCTGCACACAAACTTCATCACCACCTACAAAACTGTCCAACTTGATAAAGCATGTCGAGGTAAGGTAAATCACACACATATTCAGAGCTGAGTCAGAACACTGCCATGCTGTTTTTTGGGGGGTGTTAAACGAAAAAAATGAAAACAGCATTGATTCTCCTTTTGTCAACCCAGCCGTGTTTGAATAAGCATTACTATAGTTTACGTAACATATTTTACAAGCTTTTTTTCTACAGGTTCTATGAGCAGGTCAATGCATTCAGTAGGCAGTTTCAGTCATTAAGTTCTTTAAATTTATTGTGGTAACAATACAATCATGCATTGACAATAAAAGCAAAATGTACTTTAAGACTTAAGTATTTTCAAAAGCTGGTACTCCAGTACTTTAACTTAGTAAAATTTTGACTGGACGACTTTCACATGTATTGGGAGTAATATTTTCCAGGAGTACTCTACTTTCAGTGAAGTAATGCATTTAAGTACTTTGTCCTCCCCTAGTAATGAGACAAGGAAGACATGATTAAATTTTGGTGGTGGTCCACATTACCATCTGGGCACAGGAATTCGTTAGCGTTGCAAGGGAGGGCCAAGAGCTGCTTGGTGGTGGTCTCCAGTGGAAACACTGGTGAAAGGTCGGCTACCTAGTCTTGAAGCATTAAAAATGGCTTTTGTGTGAATATATATATTTATGTATGTTGGTGTGTGTTTATATGTATATGTTTATATATGTATATGTATATTTATGCTTATGTGTATAAACAAACCTAATAAAAAAATTTAAGACCAGCTGAAAAATTACAAGAATTTACATTTTGCACTGTTGGTTCTTAAAAAGGTTCAAAGCTCCACTTAGAACCTTCTTAAGATTCGGCAGTGCAAATGTAAATTCCTGCAATCTTTCAACTGGTCTTAAAATTTTGATCAGGATTGTTTATACACATAAGCATGAATAAACATATTTTGATCAGGAGAGTATGTATGTGTGAACATACATATATTTTTTATATATTCTTTTTTCCTCTCATGGTATATTGTTTTTATTTGCCCTGAAGAAGGCCTTTGCAATGTTGTGTAGGCATGTTTTTAATATGTTCAAAAATGAACTTGCCTGCCACTGATTTTTTTTTCCCCACCATTTTAAAGAGTATCCTGGTACTTTCTTCTTGTTGTATTTTTGTACTATTTCTCCCTTTCAGATCCAGACCAGGTCAGAGAGCTTCAGACTCTTTGTGACCTCATTGGAGAAAAACATCGTGACAGTCCATCATCACCATCGGGCCAGCAGGAGCTCTTTCCTGGGAGTGGAGTGTTCATCTCATCGTTTCGCCTTGCTGCCATGAATCAAGCGTCAAAAAAACCACATTGCATGCGTCTTTTTCATGCACTTTTTGATCATTTCTTCACTGTCGAAGAGTGTCAAAATGCAATCCCCTTTGGTTGTCCTGGCAACAACCCCCTAGGACAGGAAGGAAAGCGGATCCTTGACCGGAAAAAAGTCAATGGAATTCTAAGTAAGTTTCTTCAAAATTAGGGTCCAGTGTTTCCCATTATAGTGGGTTGCAAAAGTATTCATACCCATGACCAAAACTCAATTTCTTGGCACAGAACAAAGGAAGTGAGTTTTACCTGTTTGCATGACAGCAAATAGCACAAACACAGCAATCCATCTCTGTTTTTGTTCATAAGCACTCTTTACTATAGATAGATTACACAAGTCTGTATTTCATTGTTGCAAAAGTATTCACATCAAGTCATAGTCAGTACTTGGTTGTAGCTCCTTTGGCAGCAATAACAGCTTCCAATCACTTTGGATAGCCAGCAGTGAGTTTTGCGCAATGTTGTTTGGACAGTTTGGCCCACTTCTCTTTGCAATACCGCTCCAGCTGAGTCAGGTGATCTCCAGTGGACGGCAATCTTCAGATCCCACCACATGTTTTCTGTTGGGTTGATGTCCGGGCTTTGACTTGGCCAGTCTAGAACCTTCACTTTCTTCTTCCTGAGCCATTCTTGTGTCACTCCAGCTGTATGCTTTGGATCATTATCCTGCTGAAAGGTGAACCTTCTCCCAAGGTACAGGCTTTTTGCAGACTTGAAGAGGTTCTTCTCCAGGATGTCAATGTATTTCCATAATTCCTTGTACACAGACAAGCTCACCAGGACCGGAGGAAGAGAAACAGCCCCATAGCATTATGTTCCCACCTCCATGTTTCATGGTAGGGATGGTATGAGCCGGATCATCAGCTAAGTTGGCTTTTCCCCATACTTACTTCTTGGTGTTCAGGCCAAAAGGTTCCATTTTCGTTTCATCTGACCAGATCACTCTTTCCCACATCGCTGGAGTGTCTTTCAGATGTGTGGTAGCATACTGCAGACGAGCCTTGAGATGTTTCTTCAGGTATGGCTTCTTCTTTGTAACACGCCTATAGAGACCTTCCTTGTGTAAAGGGCAGGATATTGTGGACTTGTGTACATTAGTCCCAGCAACCTGGAGAGATTTCTTCAGGTTTTCTAGAGTTCCGGAGGAGTTTGCTCTGGCTTCCCTGAGAAGTTTCCTCTTGCCTTTTGCCGTGATTTTGGAGGGACGCCCTGTTCTTCGGAGGTTCACAGTGGTACATGGCGCTTCCACTTCTGGACCAGTGATGCAACAGTACTTTTTAGCACACAGTGAACTTGCGATGGCTGCATAGCTTTGTCCATCTCTGTGCTTCTCTAGAACTTTCTTTCTGAGGTCTTCTGACAGCTCCTTGGACTTCATGACTGCTGTCTGCTGACGAGCATGGGATGACTGTGGACAGGTGACTATTGGGCACAATTTATAGGGAGTAATCAAGCCTAAACGAGTCACAGGTGACTAAATGCAGGCTTGTGACACTGTGATGCAATAGTTTATGGTGTGCAATCATTTTCAACTCAAAATAACAACTTTGGTGCAAGGGTGCAGGGTTCTCACTAGGATTTTTTTTACAGCGTAACGGCAGGTTGGGACGGCCCGACACTATGCGCACGCGCAATAGCCTTTATTAAATCTCATGAGCGGCCGGCCCAGATGTCAGCCAATGAGCGTCACGCAGATGGTCCAAATTCTCGTGATTTAGGTCACTATTCACCATACACGGCATCAGGGAAACAACCGAGACATGCTAATTGTAACCCCGAGATTGGAAGCGACTCTTAATTTTAGACGGGAACGGGTCAATTGACAGGAAAGTACGGCTGAGGTGGGGAGACATAAATTAACCAAGATAGGCACCCAGTCGATAAAAACAAACGCACATGGCGTTATCTGTCAAAATAACAGCGTAGTGGCCTAAATCACAGCGTAATCTTTTAAACTGACAGCGTAATGGCCCGTTACGCTGAAATGCGCTGGCGAGAACCCTGGGGTGTGAATACTA
Organism: Acanthochromis polyacanthus; assembly: GCF_021347895.1. Taxonomy (NCBI): domain Eukaryota; kingdom Metazoa; phylum Chordata; class Actinopteri; family Pomacentridae; genus Acanthochromis; species Acanthochromis polyacanthus. The sequence continues at coordinate 820,161 of NC_067132.1, read as the reverse complement.
TTACAGCAATGAAATACAGACTTGTGCAATCTGTCTATAGTGAAGAGTGCTTATGAAAAAAAACAGTGATGGATTGTTGTGTTTGTGCTATTTCCTGTCATGCAAACAAGTGAAACACACTTTTCCTTTGTTCTGTGCCAAGAAATTGAGTTTTGGCCATGGGTATGAATACTTTTGCAACCCATTGTAATTAACACAACTTTGGCAATTGCCACAGTCTTGTTTTGGCCAACCATAGTCTCTCATTTTAAAAAAAGACATCATTGTTTTACTTCGCAGCATTACTATCTTTCATCTCTGTCAGCTCCTCCTCTTGCAGTCTCTCTCTGTTGTTTTTTCCCCAGGGTGACTTGTAAATGTGCCCATGTTTTTTACATGCATATGTGAATGTGAATGCATAGTTAATTGTATGGTGCCAACCCGGTCTCACGGGGATTCGTGAAACTGTGACGTAAGTTTTTGCTTCGGTTTCGTGCGCACCAACACGATGTCGTCATGTTTTTCGTGCAGCTCACCACGAACGAAACCCGCTGTGGTAATCACATCTGAAAGTGGTTTATACCGGCGGATTCATGACGATCTAAGCTGTCCATCGGCGTTTGCGGCCGCCGCCGCCGGACATTCTTTAAATTCCTATGCGAATTCGTCGGATTCATGACGATCTAAGCTGTCCATCGGCGTTTGCGGCCGCTGCCGCACATCCAGCCGCGGCGGCGGCCGCAAGCGCCGATGGACAGCTTAGATTCGGTGGATTCATGACGATCTAAGCTGTCCATCGGCGTTTGCGCGCGGCCCTCGCTGCGGCCGAATGTCTGGCGGCTGCGGTGGCGGCCGCAAACGCCGATGGACAGCTTAGATCGTCATGAATCCGCCGGTATAAACCACTTTCAGATGTGATTACCACAGCGGGTTTCGTTCGTGGTGAGCTGCACGAAAAACATGACGACATCGTGTTGGTGCGCACGAAACCGAAACAAAAACTTACGTCACAGTTTCACGAATCCCCGTGAGACCGGGTTGATGGTGCTCAGATGGTCTCCTAAAATTCTGTGGAGAATACAGGGCCCTAAGTGTTTAAGCTATGCTAGTGAGGATAATGATTATACTCAATCAGGATAACAGACTGTTTTTTACAGTTCTGTTAATGATTGGCCCAAAAACTTTCTAGCTAATGTGCAGTTCTTTGAACTAAAATGGGCATCTCACTGTGTTATGTCCTTTTAACCTGCAGTGCAATTGTGTATGGCACAGGTGTTAAGTCTTTTTTGTAAAATTACTTATGCCAGGTTTTAATGCTCTTGTCTTGCAGCTTACGTCCTGAGATGTGCTACTCTACCTGGTTGGGGACAAATTGAGGAAGCCAAGCTCAAGAAAGCCTTTGTTAACAAATGTAGGGCCAGAGCAGGTTCTAAGGAGTAGGCCACTGCTGTAGCCTATGGTATGTAGACTGCTTTCTGTCTCACCCTTTCTTTGTTCTTTTTATTTTCATGGACCAGAGATGTTAACACAGTACCTGCCAAGTTGACTCTGAGATTCTTTTTCACATAGTTTGATGTGCTTGTTACAAACCCAAGTGTGGTAGTTCCATGTACCTCAGAAGTGCTGATCAGAATGTTCATTGTTTACAATCATGAAGTTTTCATTTTCTGTATGTTGGTTGGATTGCTTCATAGAATGGACCACAGTTCACATTGTGATTACTCCAGTTCGATAGACAGGGCTTACACACCATTCTCAACGGACCTCTGGGTGTGAAAACCATTGTTCAAATTATGTAAATGTATTTCTGTTTAACTTGAAAGAATAGTTCACCAAAAAAGAAAATTTAGTCACCCCCTGAGAAGTCATCAAGTTTTTCTATTTTTGTAACTGCTTAATTTTTCCCAACAATCTATTGTAACTACTGACCAAAAAATATCCCCCCAAAATACAATTCTTCATCTCTGTGCTTTGAGGTTTTTGAAGGTTTTTTTTTTTTTTTTTTTTTTTTTGGGGGGGGGGGGGGGGGGGGGTACTTTTATTTGGGTTTGTCTGTGATTAGGTTTTGAGGATCTTTTTTGTTTTTTTATTTTTGTATTTAATTTATTTGTATTTTGTTTATTTTTATGTTTTGTTTGTTTTTGTATTTTGTCTTAATTTTTTTTAAAGTGTTATGCTGCTACCCAAATACACAGTGTACAGATACACAATTATACTGTACTAAAGGTGTTGCCCAAATAAAAATGTTAAAAGTTTTCAATTTTGAGTGTTGTTTTTACAGTTAATTTTATTTCCAAAAGATAATCTTTGAATGACATTCTCAATTTGTTCTCATATTTCTCAAATATGGCTCATATTATTTAATCTATAGCTTCAGTAAGACATTTAAGAGAAATAATCAAGACATGAAAGAGACATTGGACACATAATAACAAGATCTCATTTAAGGCTCATACTTCTCAGATTCGTCTCATATTATTCTTTATATTAAACAAGACATAACTGAGATCAGGGGCATACAAATATGAGTTCTCATCTGTTTATCCCACTTCTCAAGTATTGCTCAAATGGTTTTCTCAACTCAACCTCCTCAGTCTCAGTGATGTCTTATCTCATTTTAGCTTATGTCTTGCTCCTAAGGGACCCTTAGGAGAAGTAATTCAGAAAAAAATGATCACAGAATAATTTAAGTATGAGAAGCTCAAATTTAGCTCAGGAGATGAGATTGAACAACAGATGAGCAACACATTTTTCCTATGGGTAGGTATTCATGTATGTGCTCCAAAGCACTCTGAGTGTATGAAGCTATGCTAAGATAATAAATCAGTCTTCTGCTCTATGGTTGAATGAGATAAATCCAGGTCTTCAGGTCCCAAAGCCTGTATAGTTACTTCCTTTAGCAAGTCATGGTGGATAGTATCATCCTTTTAAGTAAATGTTTTGACTGCAACAAGCATTTTCCTGGATGAGATGGATATGGACCTGTTGAATAGTAAATGTACCCATGTACATTATTTATCTCTCATACTGGCACCCATCTCTTCACTTACTTTGACAATTTAATTATAGAATCATCAAGACTGGTAAATCATACACAAATTAAACTAAATAGAACTGTCAGAGGATGGACTCATCCCCCTTCAGTAATAAATTACACTATTGTATGTGGACTTGTCTGGGTAAAAAACTGCAGTGTTTAGCATCACTATCAGAAACTAATGTGTCCTACTAACTAATGTGTTCTGGAGAACTGAAGAAGCTTCTTGGATGCGAGGTGAAACGTCTTCAAGGAACTAAAGTCCAGTGGATTGATTTAAACTACTTTGGATAACCATGACCTGGATGAAAGAACCTACACAGACATTCTCCTAACCTCCAAGGCCCTCCATAACCTCGCCCCTCTGTGCCGCACTGAACTCCTCCACATAAACACACCCGGCCTGACTCTCAGATCATCTTCCTCCCTCAGCTTCACCATACCTTCTGCCTGCATGGCCACCATGGGCTCCAGAGCCTTCAGCCGCTCTGCCCCCCTCTGGAACTCCCTCCCACCTGACATCAGAAACATCAACACACTGGACATTTTCAAATCCAATCTCAAAACCCACCTGTTCAAACAAGCCTAGTCACTTTGACCTGCATTCCTCCTTCTGCTTCTGTTGGTTTAAAAACTGTAAAATTTCCTTCTTTTGAATTTTTTACATCTTTAATTTTTTTTCCAACTTTAAATTTTATATTGTTTATTTGAATGAGATTTAACTCTATTTACTTACTACTTACTGTACAGTGTCCATGAGTGCTCCAAACAGCGCCGAGAATGTATTATTATTATTAGTATTATTTTGGACAGGAAGCAAGTGATCAGAGGAGATTTCAGGACAGTTGCAAAGGATGACACAGGGTTTTGGTCAGAGCAGACGAGCAAAAAACATAAGCTTGGCCTGGCCTGAACCAACTGGTATCTAGATCAACAATCTGGCACTGAATAATGTTGTGAGCCAGGGTTTTATAAAGCAGAGTGCAGATTGGAGACAGGTGAGCTAATCCCTGCACAGGTGCCCTCACTGCTGATGAACAGACTGCTGCTCGGAGAAACACACACACACATACTTGTTTCAAACCGCCGCTGAGGACGAAGTGTGTGTCAGTTCTTTTGGGGACTTCAATATTTTTAATGGGATAATTGAATAATTTTAGCACAGAAAAATTTCTTGATTTTTTTTAACCACATTGAGATTTCTGAAATTTTTTCTTTTAAAATTTGTCAGGTCTTTCTATCTTCATGGGGATGCTCCAATTGTGTAATACCATGATCAACCAGCAGGTGTCACTGTCATTTATTAGCATTGCCACATAAGCCAACACTAAAAGGGCCATGTGAGCCATTTACCAAACATTAACTGTTGACTCAAGTTTGGTTAATACAATACTTTAATTTAAAATATAAATTATAAATGCAGCATGAACAAATGACTCATATTGTGCAGTTCATCACACCCATGATTTAAGGTTCAGGATGTCACTGTCAGTGCTGGAATGAGGAAATATAAGATTTTCCATTACAGCTGTTCCCTGGATATTAAACTGCAGATAAGGATGGCAGTTTGAGCTCAAAGACACATCATTTTTCACTAGCACATTTAATAAATGAAGAGACTCAACAAGCTGGTCAGGAGGACCAGCTCTGTCCTGGGCTGTCCTCTGGATTCTGTGGAGGATGTGGATGAGAGGAGGATGTTGGCCAAGCTCACATCTATCATGGACAACAGCTCTCAGCCGCTGCACCGGATGGTAGAGGAGCTCAGCCGACTGAGACACCCTCAGTGCAGGAAAGAGCAGGTCCTTCATGTCAGACTGTACAACTCTACTGTATAGAATATGTGCAATATAGTAGGGAGGTTAATCAACTTTTGACTTCAAATCATGATGCAAAGGTCCCCTTTGGTATGGAAGTACCTTAGGGTAATACAAGTAAATTTATCCTAAGACACAAGTGAGATCACGCTTTGGTGGCCATTTTTAAAATGGCCACGGACCATCCTTGAGAGGCCCATATCTTTGCTTCTGTTATAGCTATAATGGCAAACTTGGTGTCAAAGTGTACATTTTTGGGGTCAAGGAATCCAATAACATAGGTTTCAAGACTAAAAAAAGAATGATATTCTTCTCACCATGACAACTGAAGGTAAAATATGCCATTTATTTTAAAAAAAACACATACCAAAAACACAGTTGAATCACAACTCAATAATTTAATAAATACAACTTTAAGTGTTGAATATGTGCATTATGGATGCTAAGAAACTGAGTGGTGAGAGAAGTTCATAACTACAATCAAAGAAAAAATCATTAGACCTCCTTGTTTTCTTCAGTTTCTTGTTCATTTTAATGCCCAATACAACTAAAGGTTCATTACCTGAAAAATGCAATGAACATGACAAAAAATGCAACTGATTCCATAATACTTGTCTTACTATGCCTTATTTGACATCCTCTGGCTTCATTGTAGTCCCTGGTATATAGAAGTATTTTATGTCCTATCTGACATCCTTAAGCTTCATTGTATTCCCAGGGTATCTAAGAGGACATTTCATGTCATCAGCAGCACTGCACATTGTCAAGTAAGATGAAGATGTTGAGGTCTCAGAAAGGACTCAGGCTCATTATGGCCCTAAGGTAACAAAGGTTTTGAAGCAGACAAATAAAGATCTTAAGAAGAAACATTATAAGTTAACCATATGATTATGCTTGCTGAAATATATATATACATTTTTGAAATGTTGATTTGATTAAACTAATGATTCAGATGATTTATTATGTTTAGATTGAGAGGAATGATTTAAGAAGTTAATTGATTTAAGAAATTATTGGGCGTTATTTATCTATATTTATAATAAATGCTGAAATAATTATTAACAGTGTTATTTATTTTACTGTTTCAAACCAAATGTAAAATCTGGAAAAGTTCTCCCTAATTTGACCCCCCCTTTTGGATAATGGTTTGAGCCATTAAGAGAGCGCAAGTTCCCCTCTACTCTGCCACTGCTCTATATGCTGTTTCCACCCCTGTGTGCGTGTGATGGATTGGGCAGAGAGATTGACAGGCTAGCCAACAGAGCCAGCAACTGCAGGTGACTGCAACATTTACTTGGTATTTATACCCTGAAGTGAACTCACAAGTTTGTCCATGAAATCTGCATTTATAAGCCTGAGTTGTCTAAACAAACAATCCAGCTAGCTAGCTTGCCTTCTAGCTAGTGTCAGTCAGTATAGCCTTCTTTAACCCTTTCCTCGGGTTAATTCAGGACCAGCTCTCCGTTTAAAGGGTTAGATTCTATCTGCCTATTAGTATTCCACCTAACAGGTTTCAGCAGAATAATTAAGCTGGTGTCGAGGAATACTCGCCTAGGTCCTAACTGTCTTCTTCCAAACGTCTTACCCCTCTTACTTCAATAAATACTCTCTCACTAAGCAGCCCTCCTAAGTAGTAGAATTGATTTATTGATCACGTTTGTTAACGACAGCTTTCCTCTTAAAACTGTGGCACTTGCTGATATATGATATATGATAAGAACCATTAGATTTAATGCACACAATCAACTTCACTTTTTACCACTATGCAGAATAGGTGAATCATAATCATTTCATTAGACTTCTCTTTAAATGCAATATAGCATTTTATTAAGCAATTATTAGCAGGGGCACAGCATTAATTCATGATTAAACAATTTAATTATTTCTCATTATTTCTAACTTAACTAAACTAAGCTGAGCGTACCTAAGAATCTTCTCTAATTAGTAAATTTAGGAGAGAGAGTGGACAGCGCGGCCACCGCTGTTTCACCCAGTCTTGACCTGCATCTGGGAGAGCCACTCGATCGACCAGTAGACTCGGTACGAAGTCTTCTTTGTGGGCGGAGGGTGTTCTTCCTAGGCAGGGGGAGTGGAGAGGTCCCGAAAGCCAATCGTTGGTCTGGCAGTTATCTTTAGTAGCAGCTGGAACACAAGTGCGGGCGTCTCAGCTGTCTTCTCAGTCGGATGGTGGTGGTGGAAAGCCCCCGTCTCATCAGGCTGTGGTGGGTCACTGGGTCCTCCAGCCCCTGGAGTGGAGCAGCCCTCTGCTACTGCCTCCTGTGCCTCTCAGGACTCTCCGTCTGGCAGAGTGTGGTCTTCGCTTGTTGAACAAAGTTAGAACAACTTTGTTTCCAACGATGTTCTCAGCGATCTCTGGAGCCTAAGTCCTGCGTTGCCTTCACGTCTCTTGGGCGAAAGGTCCGGTGAAGATTCTTCAGAACTCTGGCGATGCTCCCCGGCAGTTCCGGCGAGCAGCATCTCTTGCAGCTCCGGCGAGCAGCATCTCTCCACTCCGGGGGAGAACTCCGAATTCAGTGTCTGTGACTCTGGGTTTTATACCCTAGCTCGACTTCAGCTTAGCACATACACATTTCTACACACAATTCTAACTAGTAGGTACACCCAGGTGATTAATTCATAGGTTTAAGACACAACCTTCTTCCTGTTACACATACATCATTCTTTCAATCTTTTCTGTTAACACATCCACTTGTTACACACACTTCAGTTGTCATGACAATGTAGGCCTGAGCCCATCCTGTCATCCTGTGGAAACTCCAAGTTCCTTATTTCTGAGGAGACTTCTGCTTTTCTCTTTCCTGCCTGCATACAGCTCAGAACAGCACAGATTACTTCCATTCAAAACTCATTTAGTTACACTGAATCACTTTTTAAATCATTCTTCTTAGCATGATCAAATAACTCATTTTAAATCATTCTCTTCTATAGCAATCATCATTTTCAGAATATATATCAGCCTATTAAAATCATTCTTGCATCAAGCATAAGCATAATCATGTGGTTAACTTATAATGTTTCTTCATTTAATCTTTCTATTCATCTGCTTAAAGCTTTGATTCAGGTAGTGGTTGCTCCTGGGATCTCAAATAACTAGGCCCCACATGACACTAGCGAATTTTACTTGTTTAGCCTCGCAAATCACAAAATGAAGCAAGCAATGCTTATGGCATGCCAAACATGAAGGTGATAAAAGGCTATTGTAATTTCACACTGGTGCCATATCATTGTTTTATCAATATGTTGTTTGTAGGCCGACCGTCACAATGGATATTAGGGCATTTTTTTCCAAGAAAACTCCAGCAAAAGCTTCAGGTAAGGTTTGGGGGGCAAAGCACAGAACACGAGTGACGTTACTGCATGTGTTCAAATGTTTATTTTGTGGCGTTAACTCAATTGCGAGCAGACATATTTTGAAAATCAAACTTCAAACGGTCAGCATTTTGAGAAGGACTATTTTGACTGTTTCTTCAACCAACGAATATTATCTAAGAGAATGACTGAGCTCTGTTATGAATGCAGAAGAGCTGGGTGAGGCGTCGCTTAACATCAGTCCGATGTGCCCCCCCCCCGAGCTGAAAGTCTAAAACCGCCCCTGATTGGAACCATGCCTTGGCTGCTCAATTGCCAGATCTGAAAACCTGTGGAAAATCCTCAAACGCTAAATGGAGAACCACAAGCCCAAAAACAAAGCAGATTAGTTAGAATTCATGCAAAAGGAATGAGTTGCTGTGACAGCAGAACGATGTCAGAAGTTGATAGAGAGCATGCCAAAATGCATGGCTGCAGTCATCAGAAACAATGGTTATGGATCAGTACTAACTCCTGTGTGGATCATGTGACTAAAACAAAAAGAAAAGAAAACATGGAACCCTAAAAGCTGGGTTTTTTTTGGCAGAACAATGCCATAGCTACTGATGGAAGAACTGAAGTCATTTTGGTTATTATCAAGAAAACCATTGAAAATGTCTGATACTAGCTCTGAAATTAAACTCTTGTGAGTTATTTTTGTTGTTGTCATTATATTTGTCCAAACAAATGTACCTTTAGTGGTACCAGGAATTAAAATAAACAAGAAATTGAGGAAAACAAGGGCGGTCTAACATTTATTTCCATGAGTGTATGTTCACATTTTAGAAGTAGGCAATGCCATACCTACAATTTTTTACAGATGAAGACTAATAGCTTGGTGTAAATACATCACAAAGATGATTGTCTATTTAGATGTCTGCACAACTGTGGGAACATGAGCCATGACATCTCCAGAAAGACATGCAAAGCAGCCTCTGCATGCAGCATTTGCAAGGTGCCTTACAGCCAGTCTTAAACTTGCACATGACAAGATCTGTGCAAATTTAAGTCCTGTGCAAGTCCTTTGAAATAGTGGCAGTTGTAGTGTAGACAGGAGTTGGTGGAGAGTCTGTATAATGTGCTAAGAGACTTAGCAGCGTTAAAGGCACTTTCACAGTCATCTGTCCACACGAAAGGAACCAGCTGACTACAAAGGGCTGTAAGAGGAGCAACTAGCACAGAAAAGTTCCTACAAAAACATCGGTAATACCCTGCTAAGCCTAAAAAACAGCGTAACTCCCTCCGAGTGGTTGGAGTAGGGTAGGAGAGTACAGCCTCAACTTTGGCATTAACAGGACGTACCTGACCATGTCCAACAACTTTACCCAGGTAAGTTACAGTAGCTTTGCCAAATTCACACTTGGCCAGATTCAGTGTTAGATTGGCCCTCGACAGACGCTCAAGAACTTCCTTCAGGGTTTTTACATGGTCACTCCACGAATCTGAACAGACGACAATATCATCCAGATACACATTACAGTTAGCAACACCACCAAGGACTAGGTGCATAAGGCGCTGGAATGTGGCAGGGGCATTTCTCATGCCAAAGGCCATTACAGTGTACTGCATAAAATGGTCGGGTGTTACAAAGGCCGATATTTCGGATGCCCTAGGTGTTAACGGGACCTGCCAGTAGCCTTTCAACAAGTCTAGTGATGTGTACTGCAGGACCAATGTCATCAATACAATCATCCATTAAAGGTAAAGGAAAAGAGTCTGGTACAGTGACTGCATTCACTTTCCTAAAATCAGTACAAAAGCGGGGAGTACCGTCAGACTTTGGAGCAAGGAGACAGGGAGAACTCCATGGGCTAGAGCTGGGCTTAGCCAAACCATTCTCTAAGAGATACTTAACCTCTTTCCTCATGACCTCACGCTTTTCCTGAGGACAACGATAGGCATGCTGTTTAATAGGAATGGCAGAACCTACATCAATATCATGTTCAAGCACATTAGTACGGGAAGGGGTGTCACCAAAAAGTGTGGGATAGGACTGGAGCAATGCCACCACATCTCTGCGCTGCTCTGCAGTGAGATATGCCAGATTGGTGTCAAGACTGGACATAAACTCTGAGTTGGACAAACGACCACACTGCTGGGCAACACAAGGCTCCACAAAATCCTCCACTTGCACCTCCGAACACACTGGCAACACACAAGGCACAGTTAGCATAGACGGACCAGGCTGGTCACCCTCCCTGTCATAGAATGGCTTGAGCATATTCACATGGCCGAGTCTAGTCTTTCTTCGCCGCTCTGGAGTTAGAATCACATAGTTTGTATCAGACATTTTTTTCTCAACAACATACGGACCAGTGAAACGGGCTGAAAGAGCAGAACCAATAGTAGGAAGCAACACCAAAACTTTATCACCTGGATTAAAGTGACGTGCCACTGCCTTCCTATCTAAACGCTTCTTCATAGTAGTTTGGGAGGAAGAAAGCGCTTCCTTAGCTAGGGATGTAGCTTTCTGTAACCTCTCCTTACACTTAGAAACAAAGTCTGACAAACTACCCCTCTGCACAGACTGTGACAAAAACTGCTCCTTCAACACTTTAAGGGGGCCACGCACATTGTGGCCAAACACAAGCTCTGCAGGACTGAAACCAAGGGATTCCTGCGTAGCATCTCTTATGGCAAACAGCATAAAAGGAACACCCTCATCCCAGTCTCTCCCTGTTTCATAACAGAACTTACTGAGCATGGACTTGAATGTTTGGTGCCACCTTTCCAATGCTCCCTGAGACTCTGGATGGAACGCACTGGACACAGAATGGGTCACACCAAAAGACTGCAAAGTTTCCCTAAAGGTTTTAGATAGGAAATTTGTACCCTGATCAGTTTGAACAACCCTGGGGAGACCAAAAGTGGTAAAAAACTTAGTAAGTGCTTTAGTCACAGCAGAGGCAGTTATTCTACGAAGAGGAACAGCCTCTGGAAAACGGGTGGAAACGCACATTATAGTCATCAAAAATTGATTACCTGACTTGGTCTTGGGGCCAACACAGTCCGCAATAACATGCTCAAAAGGGTCACCGACAGCAGGCACAGGATGAAGAGGCGCTGGGGGCACAACCTGATTGGACTTACCTACAGACTGACAAGTACTACAGGTTTTACAAAAGCCAACCACATCAGTTTTAAGACCTGGCCAAAAAAAAATGCTGCAATATGTGGTTGTGGGTCTTAGTTACCCCGAGATGACCTGACCATAAATGTTCATGAGCCAATGACAGAACATGACACCTGTAACTGCAAGGAACCACAATCTGAAACACCGAGCGCCAGTCTTCCGAGTCAGACTGGTCACTTGACTTGGGAGTCCACTTTCGCATCAACACACCTTGATTTACAAAAAACAAAGCATTAGCTCCTGGGCTGTCAACAGCAGAAAAACACTTAGCTAGGGAAGGATCAGCTTGCTGAGCTACAATGAGTGCATCAGAAGTTAGTGGTGGAGAAACACAAACAACAGACTCTAACTTCCCATCTCCAGACTTCACCTTGTCACTATTCTCCACCTGACCAGAAGAGGGTACACAATCCCCCTGGAAAACAGGACCAAGGACAGAGTCACACAAATCAACATCACTCTCCTGAACAAATTTCTTGGCCTGCGCTCTCGTCAGGATGCTCACAGAGAAAACATCAGGCTGTTGTTTAACTAAATCATCATCAGAGCTAATGATTGGCTGGGAGACCACTTCAGGGAAAGGATAGACTTTTCCACCGGCAATGTCATTTCCTAAAATAAAATCTATCCCATCAATCGGGAACCGATCACGCACAGCCACCAAAAAAACACCACTAACAAGGTTAGACTCAAGGTAATTGCTATGTAGAGGTGCTGGGACATAATCTAGCCCAATACCTCTCACTACAGTGCTACAATTACAGTCAGTTTTAGACCCAAGAGGCAGGACACCAGACAGAATAAATGACTGCGAGCCACCAGTATCACGCAATACTTTCACCGGGCGCTTAGATTCCCTGGGACCGAGACAAATGCCTCAAAAATAAACGGCCTAAAACAATCATCCGAAGACACAGAACGAGACACAATGGCTGGACTAGCTGGAACAGTTTTTATCAGTGCAACACTTTTTGGCTTCTGTACAAGCCGCTTGCGTTTAAGCACTTCACAATCAGCAATGAGATGCCCAGTTTTATGGCAATAAAAACATTGCTTCGGCCTCTCACATTTCGGAATGGTTAAATCTGACTGGAAAGGCTTTTCGTTTTGACCTACTTTAGGCATAGGTTCACGCTTAAAAGTAGATTTATGAGTAAGAGCAAACTCATCCGCGGAGATAGCAGCCTGTTGAAGCGTCGTAACTTTCTGTTCATTTAAATAAACAAGAATACGCTCAGGAAGACAGTTTTTAAAATCTTCTAATAGGACCAACTCACGCAGAGTATCAAAGCTAGAGACTTTCGTAGCGGAGCACCATCTGTCAAATAACAGGGACTTTTCTCGAGCAAAATCAACGAAACTCTGGGCAAAAGACTTTTTGAGGCCTCTGAATCTCTGCCTATAAGCTTCGGGAACAAGTTCGTACGCTCGGAGAATAGCACCTTTTAGAATATCATAATTAAGGCTATCTGACACTGACAAAGATGCACACGCTTCTAATGCTTTGCCACTCAATTTGCATTGTAATAAGATTGCCCTTTACATCATGTGGCCAATGCAATGCACACGCAATACGCTCAAAAGCCCCAAAATAAGACTCCACTTCAGCTTCTCTGAAAACGGGAACCAACTGGATATTCTTAGAGACATCGAATGCATCACGGGACACCGTGGCCGGCTGCTCAAAACCTCTCCCCTGTGCTGCTTGTAACTCCAGCTGCTTCATCTTCAGAGCAGATTCAACTTCCAGCTTTTTCATTTCCAACTCCCTTACGGTAGCAGCATCTAGCTCCAGTCTTTTGAGCTCCAACTCATGCCTAAGCTGGAACTCCTGCTCTCTTTCCTTCTCCTCCCTTTTAAGACGCGCAACTCTAACACTCACTTCTGCACGCGAAACACCTGGGGAAGAGTGCACACTGCCAGAACCCGCAGACACAGACTGAATAGGAGGCTTATGCTCCTCTATATTCGCCACATTGAGCCGAAAAACCTCCCGCGCCACGACCCCCTCCGCAGCCGCACCAAGACGCACCGGAGAACTCCCCGCATCTCCCGTTACCGTCTCAACTCCAACCTCCACAGTCTCAGGTAAGACAAGCACCCCCTTACCAGTCAACGTAGATAACACAGCCTCCCTCACCTCATGGACACGCAGAGCTGAGGACACAACCACACCATACCACTGCGCTATTTCTAACAGATCAGCTTTCCTACATGCGTTAAACACTTTAAAAGTGGGGTAGCCACAAACGCATCTACATCAAAGACAAAAGCCATGACTTACCCTCATCATAGGCCACTGCTACACGAAACACAGCTGACTGCAATCAAAAAAAAAAAACACAAATCACAAACACCTAGCTCTGATTAAGCCACTAACACGCGCTTCTCCAAGGGTGTGCACACATGGACGCACCAAGACCAACCTGCGCAAGCACTCTACACTCACCCACGCGTAAAAGGCACAGGCTTGTTGGGCGTAAAAATCAGAACAATGCACAAAACAACACAAACCCAGAATCCTACAAACCACATTTCTTCAGCCTATTCTATCTTCTGGGGCTTGCCAGGCTCGAGGCTCACGTGTCACCCCCTCAGGAGAATAATCTCCACCTGGGATTCACCCCGAAAATAATAAACTAAAAAAACAAACAGGTGCCTGACGGAATAGCTGAAAAAAAACCAAAAAAAACCAACTAAGCTGGACACCACTAATCTAATCTGGGAGTGCAATGTTAATCAAAATGTGCAAAGAACAAAACACCCAACTCACCCAACCAGCGCGCACGGACCACAAATGCCACACCAACTCGCAAGACCCACGACTCTCTACCAGATACGAGCCCCCAATTATTACGTGCCTAGGGGAGCACGCTTGATGTTAAAGCTGGGTCCGGGCAGCAAAAACAGAGGGACTACGAAGTCGGTGGGATAATGTGCCAAAAAAAACACTAATTTATTTATAATACAAAAAGAATGTGCAACAAAAAGATAACCCTACAAAGTGAAACAAACAAACGTGCTAACTAATACAAAATTAACTAAGGCTAAACAAAAGGGGTGCTGCAGCAGGTGGTACTGAGTCAGGAGTGCGCCAGTGGTGGAGAGCAGCTCAGGTCCTTTATACAGGAACAGCTGATTCGCTGCACCTGTTGGTGATCAGCTGATCCAGGTCTGGCGCAAAAGAGGCAAGGCCAACAATAAGGAGAAGGCAGCAGAGAGAATGCGGCCAAGGCCGTAACATACTTCAATACCAAAGGGGACCTTTGCCTCATGACTTGAAGTCAAAAGCCTATTTTTGGTGATTAACCTCCCTACTAATAACCCTGAACATTACAATATCCTGCTACCATGGTCACTTTACCCCCTTAACAAATTTAATGACACTTTATAATCCATTCACTCTGCTGTATCCATTCACTCTGCTAAAAACATATTGTATATATTATATATTGTACTGTATAATTATATATTGTATTGTATATATTGTCTATATTATATATTTCCTGTTATATTTTAAGATACATGTTGTACATACAGTTAGATCTTCCTTGTTTTAGCTTTCTATTATCAATCCTACTACAATTTGCACTATTTCTTGTTCTTTATTTCACCTTTCATTACTCCCCCCCCCCCCCCCCCCCGTGTGTTCTATGAGCCTCTGCATCTGTAAATTTCTCCACTGTGAGATTAATAAAGTCTATTCTATTCTACAACTGTCAAATGCTCATTTTTAACAGAATGTTTACACATTTCACCAGTTTTTCATATTCAAACGTAGCAAAACTGCTGTATTTTGACTGTTTTGACTGACTTTTTTTCCGGAAACTGCACCTGTGAAAGTGGCTGCAAAGTTTGGTGTCTCTTAACTGTTTTCAGTTTTTGCTGTATTTATGCTATATATTTTTTTAAATATTTTGTTGTGTTTTATCGACTGCTGATGGACGTTTCTGCTGGGAGAAGAATCTATTCAAGAGAGGAGCTTTTTTCATTGAGACAGAACAAATCTGGACTGCAACATCCAATTTCAGTGGACATCTTGAGGTGTTTTCATGGTTGCCGTGCTGGTGCAAAGGTGAAGGCTAGGAAATGGAGATACAAGCCCTTTCTTCCATCAATCATCATGGGAAACGTGAACTCTTTGCCAAACAAAAGTGACGAGCTGGAGACATTGGTGAAGACGGACAAAACATACCGTGAATGCAGTCTCCTGTGTTTTACTGAGACCTGGTTGAATCAAAACAACTCAGACTCAACTGTGGATTTACCTGGCTTCACCCTCATAAGGTCAGACAGAGATGCTAAAGCTAGTGGCAAGAAGAAAGGAGGAGGTCTGGCTTTATTTGTAAACCAGAGATGGTGTAACTCCTCACACATAACGGTTAAGGAGAAGTTGTGTTGTCCAGATATTGAACTGTTGGCAGTTGGACTTCGGCCATATTATGTCCCAAGGGAGTTCAGTCACATCATAACAATACTTGTATGCATTCCACCCAAAGCAACTGACTTGGTTCCATGTGATGTGTGGTATGATACTGTTGCTAGGATACAGACTCAACATCCTGAGGCACTTGTAATAATATCAGGAGATTTCAATTATGTCAGCCATAATTGAAATCTCCCTCTCACCTGACTGGATTTACACAGTTTGTTAACTGCCCTACCAGAGAGAATAAAACCCTTGACCTGCTGTATGCCAATGTCAAAGAAGCTTACAGAGCTACTGCCTTACCACCACTGGGCAGGTGAGATCATAGCCTGGTTTATCTGCAGACCTGTTACAAACCTTGTGTGCTGAGACAGCCTGCAACTAAAATCCAAATCAGAAAATGGACTCCTCAAGCTAGTGAAGCTCTAAGGGACTGCTTTGAATCAACAGACTGGAATGTGCTCCTGGAAACAGATGAAGACAGTATGAACATTGACAGACAGGTTGATTGTTTTACTGAATACATCAACTTCTGTAGAGACACAGTCATACCTGCAAAGACTGTTCGCTGTTTCCCCAATAACAAACCATGGATCACAAGCGACATAAAGGCAATCCTCAACCAGAAAAAACAAGCTTTTAGAGATGGTGACAAAGAACGGCTCAAAGAAGTGCAACATGAGTTGAAGAGGAGACCTAAAGTGGCAAAGATGGAAAACAAAAAAAAGATAGAAAGGAATTTTCAACACAGTAACATCCGTGATGTGTGGAGAGGAATCAGTACCATCTCTGGACACAACAATAAAAAGAGGAGGGAGCCAATAGTGGGTGATGTAGAAAGAGCTGATGAACTCAACTTGTTCTTCAACAGATTTGACACTGTGGACACACCTACTTCCACTGCTACTCCTCCTTCTTCTCCTCAACATATGGAAATCCCCACTATAGCTCCTCCTTCTTCTCCTCCGTCTCCTACACATGTCTCCACAGCTGCAGCCACTTCTGTTTCAGCACCTGTATCCGTCTCTGTCACAGAGACAGGGGTGATGTTGGAGCTTCAGAGACTTTGCTCTGGGAAGGCAGCTGGCCCAGATGGTGTATGTCCAAGACTGCTTAAAGACTGTACTGCACAACTGTGTCAACCTCTCCACAACCTCTCTTCAACCTGAGTCTACAGCTGGGGTAGGTGTCTGCTCTATGGAAAACATCCTGTATTGTACCGGTACCAAAAATCAAATGTCCGGCTGAACTAAATGACTACAGACCTATTGCTCTAACCTAACTCATCATGAAAACTCTGGAGCGGCTAGTTTTACGTCTACTGAGGCTTGAGGTCAAAGACAAACTCGATTCCTTGCAGTTTGCATACAAAGAACACATTAGAGTGGATGATGCCATCCTCTTCATGCTTCACCGTGCCCTGTCTCATCTGGAGGAACCTGGAGTTTATGTGAGAATCATGTTCTTTGATTTTTCAAATGCATTCAACTCCATCCAACCCACCATCCTCAAAGACAAGCTCACAGAGATGGGAGTGGATCCTTCCTGTGTTTCATGGATTACAGATTACCTGACAGGAAGGCTACAGTTTGTTAGGCTGGGGAACTGTGTTTCTGAGACATTAATGAGTAGTACTGGGGCTCCACAAGGAACAGTCCTGGCTCCATTCCTGTTCACTCTGTATACATCTGACTTCAAATACAGCACTGCGTCCTGCCACATTCAGAAATACTATGATGACACTGCTATCGTGGCATGTATCAGAAATGGACATGAAGCTGAATACAGACATCTGATAAGTGCCTTCAGTGACTGGAGTCACAAAATCTGCCTGCTCCTCAACGCCTCAAAGACAAAGGAAATGATCATAGATTTCCGCAGATCCAAACCCCCTCTTCAGCCAGTGAACACTTGTGGCGTGGACATTGAGATGGTGACATCATATAAATATCTAGGTGTTCACCTTGATAATAAGTTGGACTGGTCTACAAATGTAGACTTCATCTCCAAAAAGGGCCAGAGCCAACTTTATTGCCTCAGAAGACTTCGATCTTTAGACATCTGCAGTAAGATGCTGCAGATGTTTTATCAGTCTGTGGTAGCAAGTGTCCTGTTTTATGCTGCAGTCTGCTGGGGAGGCAGCATAAAACAGAAGGATGCAAGGTGTCTGAACAAACTGATTAAAAAAGCTGGCTCTGTGGTTCGAATCGGATTGAACACATTGGAGGATGAGGTGGAGAGACGGGCACTGAGCAAGATGGAGGACATTCTCACCAACATGGATCATCCACTTCACATCTGCCTCAATGAACAACGAAATATCAGTGGACGGCTCCTATCCCTGCGCTGCAAGACCAAAAGATTTAGGAAATCTTTCTTGCCATCAGCAGTCAGGCTATTCAATTCAAAATTAAACAGATAAGAACCCTGACAACTGAATTTCCCTTCGGGGATGAATAAAGTGATTCTGATTCTGATTGTTAAGTCTGATGTAATAACAGGACTGCAGTGTATTACGATATATAGCTCAGGTTTTTCAGTAACTCTTTAATTCTAAATAAAGTTGACCTATTATGAGTTCCCCTCACTCAAAAACTTAAAATTAAAAAGCTGTGCATAATGTATTACAAACCATAACTACATGTCAAGAGTTCAATTGTCAAAAACTCCATTTATAGATTTGTAATCTCATACTTTGTGGATTCCAGGTTATTTTAAAACATCAATTTCAAATTTTCAGTTTGATATCACGGGACAATTAAATAACATGATTTAATTTTATTTAAATTGTAGTTTCTGTATACACGCATAAAAAAGTATATTCACATACATACATACATGCATGTATGTGCCCGAAAACAGCGTAATGTCGCAGCTCCACTCTCACCGGTCCTGCCCACACTGCGCATGTCTCCGCCTCCACGCAGCACGCGGTCACTGAGCAGGTGGGGTGGGGGATAGTCGGAGTGGAGACCTCTTATATGAATGTGTGTAAAGTGTTCCCGCCAGGTGGGGGAGGGGGATCGTCGGGGTGGGGACCTCTTACATGAATGTGTGTAAAGTGTTCCCGCCGGATGGGGGAGGGGGATAGTCGGGGTGGGGACCTCCTCACCTGAATCCGTGTGAGGTGTTCCCTGCGCGGGGAAGGAGAGGCTCACAGAGCCAACATATAACCAGAGGTCCTGATGAGGGGTACCTGTCTCAGTCTGTGTGTTCTCAGTTAGTCACAAACATTTAACTCAACTCACTGCAACACTGAAAATAACTGTCAGAAGCAAATGATTACAATATTTTCCACATAATATACAGTATTTCCTCCTAGAAACTCCACCTTGAGCAGGTACAGTAGCTGGTGACCAGCTTGACCAGTTTGAACTGATTTAAACTGGGTTTTCACAGCTGATGGCCAGCTATAGAAACTAGTGTCCACATGTTGCTCCACACAAGATTACTTGTGTTCATATACAGAACACAAATCCCACTTTGACAGGACAATATATCTCACAGTTCTGACATGCATATCCCAGTCAGTCACCAGTTCACATGAAAATTTTGTTTTATGGAGCTCTACCATATCCGATGTAGGAATACTGCAAAGGCCCTGGAATTCCTGAGCTGATCAAAACTCAGATAAGCTGTCCCTCTCCAGCACTGACCAACACCCATCTCTATAGGAAGATTGAGACATTTGTATTTCTGTAGGTTTTCATTCACAGAAGGATGGAGCTCCTGTGAACATTTAAACCCCTGGAATAACTTTTTCTTTTTAAAAGACAATGACTTTCAATTATATGCTATGGATGTCTTGTTTAATGAACTTTCATGCTAAAATCCCTTTTCAGCTTTAGGAGACCCTCAGCCGGAGACGTCTCTGCATTCCACAGATCAGATAACAAGTCGTAAAACTTTATGGCTGAAGGCTGGAACAGAGAGAGATACTCTCTTTAACTGAAGAAACTAAACATCTTCAAAGTTCATATTTCTGAGATTTATTTTGTTCTTTCCTGATTACCAAAGTTATAGTGAGATTATGTTGTACATCATATCCAAAAATGACATTTATATCTTTGACAGAAGCCTAGATATCAAAATGTCTGGTTAATTGATCTCTCCCACAGGATTTTGGACTGAATTCCCTTATTAATCTCTGAATTTCCTCTCTATTTAGGTTGAATGATGACCATTGTACTTACTTATCACCAAATGTCTGACTTGTTAACCTATTTTCAATGTGATATATATTTTAATGTCATAAACATATAGTTATGAATGAAATGATTCACATCATATGAACATATGTATTAATCTACACATTTAGGAACATGCGTTTCTCTTTCACACAACTGAAATATGGTGGAGAGATAGACAGATCACGTTTTAATCGTTTAATATCTCAATGTTTTAATTCCTTCTGGAGTAGTTTTCCATCTCTCTCCATCTCTCCTCTTTGAGACAAAGGAAGGGGTCATGTTACCACCCAGAGATTCACGCCGAAGCTTCCCTCCGCCTTGGGGTCCTCCCATGGCCCCTTTGGCCTGATGTTAGCCTAAGCAGCCCCCACCTTCGCGCTCTTACCTCTCTTCCCGTTCTTCACTACCTGGGGAATCCATGACAGAGATTCCCATTATTTTCTTATCTAAAGCGCGTTTTTTCCTATCTTTGAAATTCCCTCACCATCTAAGTTTGTTAACTATTTATCTCTTAATATTTTTGTAACTTAAGGAGACATTTTGCTCACGTTAAGCCGAATTTTATTCGTTTAATCTGGAGAACCGATTCAGAACCAGCATTTATTTTTCTTAATTTTGACAGTTTTTCATCAAACATCCGTTTTTCTTGGCTAAGACTGAGAGCCATCATTTTTTAAAAATCAAGCGGCATTAAACCCGGTGCCATTCAGCTGTGACCTCCGTAGACCTGTTGGACCAGCTCCATTTGCACAGAATCGATCAACCCGCGGCAGGACATCCAAGCGTGGCCATAACAACGACACCACTCCGAACCTGCAAGTCCAGACCGTTGTGCTGCTTCTCTGAAGGCCCGCAAGTCCCAGCCCCATGACGGTTCACTTCAAAATCCAGCTGAGCTTGCTCTGATTCCATTCTATGGGTGATGTACTAACCGCTTGGTCAATTAATTAATTTAATCAATTTATTCATTTACAAATGATTAATTCTTAATCCAAATTACCGGTTACCTCGTCAGGTTAGCTCTGGCTAATCCTCACCATATTTCCGTCTCTCTCACATACGCACACACCACACACACACTCCCACATTCCACACATGCACCCGCACACACACACGTAGTCCTGCACGCACACACACACATCATTGTATATAGTTCACTTGTCATTACTTTCATAGAATAGTTAATAAATACTTCATTTTAGACCAAATTACAGCTTGAGTGTTTCCTTGTGTAAGAATGTGGTTGAAGGACATTGAAAGTCTGACATCATTTTAGGCTTTTAAAGGGCTGGGGATCAGTTGAGGATATGGGCTACTTTGTATTTTCTGAATTTGTTCGTGGCAATGCCAATATATGCTCCCTGTTGAAGTTCAGAGAAAGAATTCTCTCCTCCAGCTACTTTTACCGAGTTGTCTTGTCAACTGCTTTGGTGGACATGCTTTGGTTCTATTTAATGCTGCAGGCTGCTTATACCAGCTTCATTATGAAGCATGAGTACAATGACGAACACAATACTATCATAATGGAAAGACAGAAGGTTCTGCATCAGTTTTTCAATTGTCATACATCATTTTATGATTTGTCAAATAAACATCCTTGGTGTGTTGTCACAGCCTGATCTGACAGGTTAATGATGCCATGTTACCTGAAAGCCAACAACAAATATGCAATTCAATCTTGTTTTGATGTTAAATATCATCTTAGTATGCACACACCTACTGTATGTTATCTCAAGCTCTCAACATGCCATAGAAGCATTTTCCTGGCTGGTAATCATTTAATTACCAGCCAGTGTTCACTTTAGTAGTTAGTTAACTTTAAATGAGCTGGCTCAATTTAGCTTTGATTTTAAGCCCAGCTAGGAACATGCATGCTACCAGCAAATTCCAGCTAATGCTGGCACTTTGTGCTACAAAATGTATGAAAAGTGCTGTCAGAGTGTAGCTCCGCTGAGAGCTCCCACATATCAAATGAAGATATTCACCGAACCAGAAAGACACGGAGACTGTAACTTTTTACTTGCAAGGGTAACAGCACAGTGTAACAAGACACATTAGTGCGAGCTACAAAGACTGCTCCCATTCGAAGTTTATTTTATACACAAGCAGAAACAAAAACATAGCATAAGATAAGAAATAGCTCGAGTTACACAAGGGGGTGTGCTAAGCTGTAAGAGTGGAAATATACTGACTAGAAGAGCAAGATGTGTGTGTGTGGGTATGTAATGAAGATTATTGTATAAAGACACTATATACAATCAGTGAACCAAATTCAACTCTAACAAGTGCTATATAAATAAAACTTGATTTGATTTGATTTGAAAGACTGAGTTAGCTGGTTAACATTAATATTAGTGAGTATTAGCTGGATCTCTTCGACTACAGTTTTTAGTTTGTCAGTGTATGAGGCTTTCTGTAACATCCAACATTTAAAGTTGCTTTACTAAACATTCCTGGCCTGATGAAACTATAGCACGATGGAGTGCAGCCTGAAGCAGACTAGCTAACACTGGAACACTGGGAAGCTTGAGTTAACTAAAAGCACTAACGCTGGAAAGACTGAGGAACTAGCTAGCAAAAGAGGGACATTTATGAAAAAACATGTCTTTTTGGCCCTCATTCCTTCTTCAGGGCCCCTGGAGGTCTGAAAACGTGCATGAGCGTTCACATTAGCCTCTATATATGGGCCATTCTACTGAATTTGTCCAAAGTGCAGGGTTGGAAATTTTTTTTAAAGGGTTTTTTTTTTCTCAAAAACTTTGTCCATACATATGTTGTACCATATCTAAGGTACATATATCTTGTATAGTGCAGTCAATATTCATATTTTAATTTCTGCCTGCTCTTGAAATGTTTTTTCCGCTCCCAAAATGTGTCACAACCGAAACATAGCAACACACTGCAATAAAAGGTATTATATTAATCTGTTCATATTGTATTTCTATGCCCCCTCTAAAGAATATTTTTTACAAATTTTCTTGAAGGGTTTTACAACAATATCAATTAAAATGATATTTTAAACATTTTTTTAAAGTTAAATTTCTAAGACTCATCAAAATCCAATCTTTTCTTGTAAAATGAATTCCACTGATTATATAGATCTCAGAGTTAATGAGTTATGAAATTGAACATACATTTAACGAATAGTCATCATAAAATGTTAGTTGATTACTCAATATCTTTTATTTTTTACAAAACACCTAGTGTTTCAGTTGTGACTGCACTGTTTCGGTTGTGACTGCGCTATTTTGGTAGTGACCACTATTTTTTTGTTTGCAAGGTTGTATCATATTCCCTCCACCTTTTTGCTTAATATTAACTTCTAACATGTCTTACATTGGGAATATTATGAACACAAATGTGTATAAACAATCAAATGAAGTAATTTATTATCAGACATTTATTTTGAAGGCCAGCATTAGCCTACTCAAACATCACAACACATCTACTGTAACATTACTTAAAATATCTTTTTTTTTTAAAAATACACACACCAGAAAGTGTTATGCAAGAATTTTAATTAACTTAAAACAAAACAAACAACTTCCAAAGAATAACGTGGTGAACACCCTTGGGCTAAAAATCTAGTTTTTCAAATATTTTGGTGAACACGCTTGGGCTGATTTGGACATGCCTGGCCGTGACCTTTTCTGGTGGAGGGATCAGGGCGATGACCTTGTCCGCAGTGTACCAGATCTTGTCCTCCATTTGCGGCCAGAAAAAAACTGTTTTGCCCAATTTTGTGCATGACTTTGACCTCCAGGGAACCTGCAGATGAGGGGTAAAATATGTGTTAGAATTAGAAGTATCATGCAAACTAATAGTGAACAGTGAAATAGGAGAGAAAACCAAAAACATGTACAAATCACCTTCTGTGATGTCTTCAATGATTCCAGAATATGGATCATTGTCATATGTGACAACGCACCATTTTCCAACAAGGTCTTCAGTGATATCATCAATTGGACAGAGAGTCCCTTCACACCCAGAGCTCAAGGTGGAATGGCTTCCCTCTTCGGGAGCTGTTGGTTCAGCTGTTCCACCATCTCTTTCAGGCTGTGCTGGTGATCCAATGTTGATGGACGACAGTTGGAAACAGGGACAGATGGCCTCTCTAAGAAAATATAAGATAAAATAAACCATTAATAATCCCAGGTGAGGGGAAATTTGGTTTTGCCACAGCAACAGAGAAGGTACTGAAATACAAGATCCCAATACTGTACATGATGAATACTACATAGAAACATGTATACAAAAAATCTAAATACACAATATCAATATAGGCCTACACAAAATACAATAATACAATAATCAGGACACAAGTTGTATCATACCTGTTGCAGAAGCAGCTGAGCACTCTATAATGGATTGTGCCAGGTGTAGTGCAAATCACTTGGTGAACGGACAGTGTACCCTTGATGGTCGTCAGCTCTTTTGGAAGGAGTACACTTACTCTGTTTATCTGTTCTTCCTCCATGTAGAAGAGCTTGACCTTGGTGAGAGGAAGGAGTGTCTCATAGAGGGATTTCGCTGTGGGTAGGTCAGTACCCTGGGCCACCTGGGAATCAGTGCTTCTCTTTATGGTGGCTCCAACACCATCAGCAGGCCCTTTGCCGTGGCCAGATTCCAGGAAACTCCAGTTTACAGCAGTGAATCCCATCTGGAAAGGAATGGTGCTCATGAGGTAGAAGTTCTTCTTTCCTCTGTATTGCATGGTTGGTCCATCACTGATGAAAAAGAGTTTCTGGATTCTCGGATGGTTCTCCTTCAGGAACTGAAGCACCGGTTCAAGTTGAGCCCAAATGGCAGGTGGATCATGCTTCATGGAAGGCGACAAGGCACAGAATGACAGTGTACCATCAGTGGTGTACACAACAGCATTGTGCAGTGTTGTCTGCCTGTGGGATGCTCCAAAGTGGACTTGCAGCACCTCCTTCGCATATTTGCACTACCAGTTTTCTGCGTAGTCAACGTATAGAATGGCTTCATCTTCTTTCAGAGATCTGTGCAAGGAGTGTAGCTGTGTGTACTGGTGATGGATGTTGAATAGGTGCTTGCACACTTTGACTTTCATTTCTCGTTCAAAACCTTCCAAAATGAGCTCTGGGCTGCCCTCACATCTCTGTTTGACTGTTTTTGTCACAGTGATCTTCTCTCTCTTTCCGTCATTTTCTTTTACATAGTCTTCTTTTATGGTCTGCCACTGGTACCACCATGTGTCTCTGGTTCCTGATGTGCTTGTGTTGAGTGAGAGTGACTTGCTTTTACATGAGAGACATTCCCTGTACATGCAAGGTTTAGCCTGTGTGTCACAGCAGAACTCCTCTGCCGCTTTGCTCAAGCTCTGTGAGTTGATGACACCTAGCTGCTTAAGCCTGTCTGCCTGCATTTGGGCATTGTCATGCACTTTGCAGACGCATGTTTCCCTGTTATTGATGCTGGGGGCAACAATCCAAAAAGGTTTTGTCCTGCAGAACAGTGAGTAGGAGAGCTGCAGATGAGGCATTTCCATCATTAATTTCTGATGTAAATTCAGCACTGTGTCTGAGAGGAACCTCTTTTGTTTCTTCTTTTTGAATCTCGTGATTGTTTCTTTCTTCCCTGCAGATGCCCGACTGTTGTCATCGCGACTTAAAAAAGTCTTGACTATGTCTAAGGTCTTTTGTTGAGGAGTTCTCTGATAGGTGAACCTTGGACGTGGGTTGCCTGTAGTCTTGTTGAACCTCCTTGTTGAGATCCCTACTGTTTTTTCGAGTGTAGAAACGAGTTTGTATTTCTTGAGCAACCTGGTTGAGAGTGCGCTTCTGATTGCGTGTTTCTCTTTGTAACTGGCAGACTTGTATTTCTTCTGCAAATCGTGTATGAGTGTGTTGTGAAAAAGTAGGGTCTTTCTGATACGAGCAGAAACTCTGTGCTTCCCTACTTCCATCTTAGTTTTTGTTCTTGGGGAACATTTTGACTGGCCTGATAACTTCAATTCCACCCTCTGTCACCTTTTTCTATATTTTTCTTTCTTCCGCTTAAGTTCTTTGACCTTTTTCTTAAGCTTCTGTATTTGTTTATATTTACGCATTTCTGCACTTCTCTTCTTTGTCTTTCCTCCTCGAGTGTCTGATCACTCAGTACTTCTCGCCCTTTTCTTTCTTGAAGAACTATCTGGTGTCTGATCACTCTCACTACTTCTCGTCCTTTTCTCTCTTGAAGAACTTTCTGGTGTCTGATCATTCTCACTTGTCATCCTTTTCTTTCTTGAAGAACTTTCTGGTGTCTGATCATTCTCACTACTCACCCCTTTCTGTCCTGCAGGCCTTTGCTCTGGAGTCTCATCAGTCTCACTAGAAGTGCTAGGTGGCATGGAAGCCCTGCTCAAACGCAATCTCTTTCCTTCTTTTCACAAACGCCCTGTGCTTTCACTGCCTTTTATTCCAGGATCTTCTGACCTTCCTTTGCTCCCTGGCAGATAAATCGCTGATAGCTTTCACTTTTCCTTCTTCCTTTCGTTTCTTGTTTCTTTCTCTTTCTTTCCTTAAATACTCCTGGTACTTCTCTGGGTCATCCCTCACTCTTTGTCTGTATTCTCTCAGCCTCTCTGCTGCACTTTTTCTGCTTTGTTTTGCCATATTGGTGTTTTGTTCATTTCTCCCTGTTGCCGTTACCCCTAAAGAAGGCAAAGCTGACATGTCCTGAAAGCCCTTTTTGGTACTGTATAAGCTCAGTTCAGCACAGAAGATCTGACTCTATACAGTCTAACTTTTTTGAAAAAGAAAAGGTGGATGTTCAGAGTGTTTCACATTAAACTAGATTATGCTGCATAATTTAAAACATGAATCAGCATTATCTACATGTTTTAAGAGGTAATAATGATCAAACACTGACTTAAGTGGACTATTACATGTCACAACCCAAACGATCATGTCACAACTGAAACAGATGGTAGAGTTTCGGTTGTGACTGTTTCAGCTGTGACAATTTTAGCTAATTTTAGCTAATAGCTAAAAAATGCTACTAAGCACATGGCCAGCAAATGGATGTTTGAACAGGTGTACACACATAAAAACATATGATGCATTAAACCTCCAAAAGTTTACCTAATTGCAGAGAATATGTGTTTGGTAGTGACAATTAAAAATGTTCCAGACAGATTTTCAGATTTTGGAGCACATTTACTCCAAAATGATGAGAGCTAACTACTCACCATGATGCCATGAGGTAGAGGGATGCTGAGTCTCAGCCTGATCAAAAATGCAGGGGTGTGGCTAAAAACCAGGCTCAACCTATGTGATAAAACCATCTGTGTTTCGGGCGTGACATGAAAGTGTGGGACAGCATTTTTTGAATGATCTTTTTAAATCAAAAAAATAAACCCACAATACATCCAAATATTTTCAATGCTGTTTAAAAGAAGTCAACAAGATATTTTTTTAAAAACATCATTGAAAAAAAATACAAAATTGTTTTAAGTATTATTTTCATAGGTCAAAATTTAGGGCTTAGGGGTTGGGACAACCACTTCCCAATAGAAAGTACACTATAAACGATGATTTTGTATATATTTAGCTTATTACTATCTATTTGCTGTCTTGTGTGTTAAATAGATCATAACAGAATCTTAGTAAATATGTAAAGTCTGAATTCTTAATTGTTTTGTTACATAGTTTTATTAGTGTGGGACCACAGTTTGGACAAATTCGGTAGAATGGCCCATATAGAACCTGTGCAGTTCGGTCCAAATTGGTTAAGGAATGTGTGAGATTTTGACCTTTTTAGCCCGTTTTGAAGCATTTGGACATTAAAGGGTTAATTGTCGCGTGAGAAACAGGCCCATGCTCGGGCCCCTTTTGAGCTATCTGAAAAAAAATATATGCAAGGTCAGGGGGTGGTCTAGTATGAGTGTGTCCGATTTGGTGTCACTAGACCCAAAAATGACCGAGCAGGAATTTTTTTTACATGTTTGAAGGCCTCAGGCTTCATCACTAGTAGTAGGCCTCACTGCTGAGAAAAGCGGGTTCCCATGGGGCTAGACCCTTGAAAACAGACACAGTGCTTTATGTGACTGCTCTGAATAGCCCCACACAATATCAGACTTGTATTCCACTGGGAATGACTTTTATGATACTTGATATGTTGCACAAAATGTCTCCTTCATTTGAAGTCTTCAGATTTAGTGACCCTTGACCCCTTCAAAGGTGTTTTCACTGCAGACTTGCTCCCAGAGCATTCAGCACACCCTGTTCTATGACTTTATGCACTTTGGTGCACTTTGATTGATGTTCTCACACTGTTTTTCATTCATTTTACATTTCCATCTTTAAAAAAAAGGCCCCCGTTCCAGTGTCTTTTTTTGCTTGTTTGTGTAGCCTAACAATGGCCTGTTTCACTTGCATTGAGAGGTCCTATGACCACATGTTGTGGGTTCATAACAACAGCTTCCAAATTCAAATTCATGGAATAACTCCAGACCTTTAACCTGCTGACCTGATGATAATAATGAAGAAATAGCACACACCTACCCATGAAACAGCTTTTAGATCAATTGTCAAATTACTTCTAATCCCTTGAAAAACAGGCAGCTACATGTTGAACATTTACATGTTTCGATGTGAATACACTCTAAAGCTGAGAGTCGGCTGTTAAAACCCATATTCTTTATATAACTGTAACTTGAATCAGTTTTGGTAAATAGGTGGAATGACAAGGCTTGTGTGAGTGGTGAAATATATGTGGACCTAACTGTAGCAGGTAGTTAACTAAAAGAACGCCACCTAGCTTTTTTTCTACCTGGACAAAAAATTTACATAAAGTTACATGTCCAGAAAATGAGGGGCAGAGTTAAACTATGTAGCTCACTAAAACTGTGACAAAAAACTTAATGAACTTCCAAGTTTTTTTTAATCATATTGGATTCACACAGCCAAAAAGATCGAACTTGAATTATTTATTCATTTATGCCTATTTATAACTTCAGCAGTCCATGTCAGATGTGATTACAGACAAAAAAAGCTACAGAAATGACTTTATTTAAATAAAGTAAGTAAAGAATAACTTTCTCTAAATGAAACAAATATTTTGGTTCTTAAAATGTAATTAATAATCACTCATCTTTCTATTAAAATACAAATTTAGGGCCATTAAGTAAACTGTAATACCACGTTTCACACCAACAATTTATGAATGACTACACACCCACCCGTGGGGACTCAAACTGTAATGCCACATTTGGCCACTAGGGTGCAGAAAAGAGTGGAGAACTTTGACACACACTTCAGGAACATGGTACTTCTGGGGGCTTGCAGTACCAGTGTGTGACCACTATGAGCGCATCCTGACCCACAACTCCGGAAATTTTCAATTTTGGGGACTTTTGAGAAAATTGCATGGGGCATATCAGGAAGCCATTTTCTATCCATTGGAAGGGGTCTACCGGTGGGGACTCGATTTTAGGTCCCCACTAAAAAGTCTGACCCCACCGCTTATGTACACTGTCAGGTCAGAGTCCCCATGGGTAAAGAAAACGAGAACACACACACACACACACACACACACACACACACACACACACACACACACACACACACACACACACACACACACACACACACGTCTTTCTATCATTATGGGGACTTACTATTGACTCCCATTCATATGTAGCCCTTACCCTAACCCTAACCGTAACCATCACCAAAATAATGCCTAACCCTAAAGAAACATTTTTGCACTTTTACATTTTTTAGTAACAACAACATGGCCAATAAAACGCTGTTGCCACCCGTAGGGATCTCATTTTAGGTCCCCACCATAAGACGAGTCCCCACCGATATAGCAAATTGTCAGGTTGACGTCCCCACCGGTATAGATGAACAAGCCCACACACACACACACACACACCCAATCATCCTCACTGAGAGGGTGAGAGGGAAAGGAGAGGAGAAGGATTGTCAGTTAAACAGAGGTTGAGGCTTAGGGACCTCACATAAATTTTATTGCCTTATTGTTTGAGCATCACTTTAGACAAACAGGATCCTTCTGCTGATGAACAATCAAAAAAATGGTAGAAATTCAATGCATCACAAGTGAATATACTGAGTGATCACTGAAACAAATGTATACATACCTGAATGAGCCACTCATTGTGCTTTGGATATTAATGTTAATTCAGTTGGGTTCTGTAAATGTACAGACATATAACTCATGAGCCGAGGGAACTAAGCTGAAGGGGCAGGCAGGCTTGGAGAATCCAGGTCCAATGAGAGGAGCTGGAGCTAGCGAAGGCTGGTGAAAAGCCAGAACGGGGCCGGTGACAGGCAAAGGCAGGATCGGGACGGTGAGTGTGACACCAGTGAAGGACAGGCAGCAGGCAGCAGCTCGGGCAAAGCTGACAAATGACAGGTCAGGAGCCAGTTGCAGTGAATGCTGGCTGTGGATGAGTGTGTCGCTGATACAGAAGCGGTCAGACAGGAGTGGCTTGAAGGAAGCAGGCTGGAGACAGGTCGAGCATTGGCAGGAATAAGAGGAATGAGTCTATGGTCTGGCAGTGAGTGGAAGAATGAACTGGGCTTTTATTGACAGAGGTAATAAGGAGCAGGTGAGCTGATCCCTGCAACTGTATCCAATTGATGCAGTCAAGCAGGTTGTAGGCAGGAGGAAATGACAGGAGTTGGACAGAGAGAGAATGAGTGAGGGAGCGAAAGAGTGGGAGACATAAGAAGGGCCAGGCAGGGATCCTGACAATGACTTTAGTTCCTACTGCAGTATCTGTATTTTTTAATATCCTACGGTTGTACTTGGAAGTAATACCATTTTTGAGAGGTGGCATTTAGAGGATATTGCACAGTGGTGTACTCCTGGCTGTACCTGCAAAGTACCTTACAATGCATTTATGTGTGTAACAACTGGAACTAGTGCAGTTGTAAAAGCAAAGGCCTCTGCATAAACTAACTCTGGTCTCGTAGAATGTGTGTGGCACTCGCTCACAGGCCAAAAGAACAAAAATTCTAGACCATTTTTCAAAATTAAAAGCAGACATTTGTCTCCTACAAGAAACCCACTTACAAAAATCTGAAGAAAAATTACTTATTGGCATGAATTTCAATCAAGTTTATTCTGCCTCTTATAACAGTAGACAAAGAGGAGTCTCTATACTTATTCATAAGAGGCTACTTTTCACTTTAAATGACATAATAGTTGACTCAGAAGGCAGATACATTATTATTCAGGCAACTATATTCAATAAAGAATATACTATTGGGAATTTGTACGCCCCTAATAATGATGATCCGGCCTTTTTTCATTCATTTTTCTCTCAACTATCTGATTTAACAGCAAATTCAACTGTTATCATTGGAGGAGACTTCAACACAGTCCTAAATCCATTAGTAGATCACTCCAATAATACAACACGTACAAGGCAATCACAATCTGCCAAAGTAATAGAGGAATATATGGATGATTTTTGCCTTGGCGACAGCTGGAGACTAAAAATCCAACCAAGAAGGAATTTACCTTCCATTCCTCGGTGCATCGATCATTTTCAAGAATTGATTTTTTCTTACAAATAATTCTATTGCTGAGAAAATTTCAACAAGAATACATCCCATTATTGTCAGCGACCATGCACCAGTCTCCCTCTCCTTACAAATTGACTTCACCTTTAAACCACCTCCGACATGGCGTTTTAACATCTCACTGTTAAAAGATGAAGAGTTCGATAAGATCATAAGGAGAGAGTGGACAGACTATCTGGAAATGAATGATTCCCCAAACTCATCTCCATCTTTACTCTGGGAAGCAGGGAAAGCAGTACTTAGAGGTAAAATTATTTCATATTCATCTTATAAAAAGAAACAAGATCGAAAATTAGAAAAAGATCTGGAAGATAAAATTAAACAACTAACTGATGAATATACAACAAACCCAAACAATCAGATATGGACTGAATTACAAAATACAAAAATACAGCTAGATGATATGTTTTCCAAAAGGACCGAGTTCATAATACAACAACTGAGATACAACAACTTTGAGCACAATAACAAATCAGGTAAATTTCTTGCAAACCAACTCCAACGCAATCAGGAAAAATCCCTCATAACAGCGATAAAAGGGACAACTGGTGAGTATACGCAATCACCAGAAGAAATTAATCATATTTTTTACACTTATTATTGGAATCTGTATTCAGAAAATAACAAACCCAACCCTGAGCATATTGAGGCATTTCTCAGTAGCTTAAATATGCCTCAGTTATCTAGTGAACATAAAAATATTCTAGATGCCCCACTGTCCATAAATGAGCTGTCCAGTGCTCTAGACAGTATGCCTAATGGTAAGGCACCAGGCCCGGACGGTTTTCCGGCCGAATTTCTGAAGCACTTCTGGTCAATGCTGGCTCCACTGTTTTTAGATTAGTAACAGAAATTAAAACCAACGGTCACATATGGTCTCACATGAACACAGCAGCAATTAAACTTTTAAAGTCAGATAAAGACCCAACCCTTCCGTCAAGCTCCCACCCGATATCACTAATTAACACCGACATAAAAATTATTTAAAAGGCCTTGGCATCTAGACTAGAGACAGTAATTTCAACAATTATTCATAATGATCAAACTGGCTTTATTAAAGGTCGACATTCTACCAACAACATTAGAAGGATCTTAAATTTGATTAACATGTCACAACGGCAGGACAAAAAGGCAGTTATTATATCGTTGGATGCAGAAAAAGCCTTTGACAAAGTTAACTGGTCCTACCTCTTTGCTGCTCTAAATAAACTTGGCTTTGGAGAGTCATTTATTCACTGGGTATCTGCACTATATGATTCTCCCAAAGCTACTGTCACCACTAATGGAATCACCTCAAAGACCTTCACCTTACAGAGAGGCACCAGACAGGGCTGCCCACTCTCTCCTCTATTATTTGCGATATTCATTGAGCCGTTGGCAACAGCTGTGCGCCAGGATGTCAGGATCCAAGGAATCCGCTCTGGGGCAACAGAACATAAAATTAACTTATACGCAGATGATATATTACTTTATTTAGAAGAACCGGCTACCTCATTAAGGGAAGTATTTAATTTAATAACTAAATTTTCAGAGTTATCAGATTATTCCATAAATTGGACAAAATCAACATTACTTCCGATCACAGAAAATTCATGGAACCCTGCAGACCAGGACCCTCACTACTCTTTCCCTACAGGCAACTTAAAATACTTATGCATAAAGATTTCACCTAAATTATCTGAATTAACTCACTTAAATTTTGCCCCACTACTGGATAACATCACCAGTGACCTACAGTGCTGGAACAATCTCCCTATATCTCTTATGGGACGAATAGCTACTATTAAAATGAAAATCCTACCGAAAATAAATTACTTCTTTGCAATGATTCCATTCAAACCAATGTCCAACTGGTTCCGGTCGCTGGACTCGGCTATCACAAAATTCTACTGGAATAATAAAAAAAGCAAAAATAAGTCTATCTACTCTTCAGAAAAGTAAATCTGAAGGAGGTCCAGAAGCACCAAATTTTATGCATTGTTATTTAGCTAACCAGCTACAATATCTTATTCTATGGACGCAACCTAACGGAGATGCCAACTGTTGGTTAGAATTAGAACAGAAGGATTGCAATAGCATCAGACTTTCAAACATACTCTTTATTACAACATCCATCAAACGACATAACTGTTTTAAAAACCCAATGATTTCCTCCACCTTGACCGCTTGGTGGAAGGCATTAGAAATTACAAACTCTAAATTGGAGCCCTGTAAGTTTTCTCCCATTTGGTACAACCCTGATTTTCAGGTTAACAATCAGCCGCTCCATTTAGCTGTTTGGGAGCAGAATGGAATCACACATCTCCACCACCTCTTTTCAGATATGTTCATGTCATATACAAACTTCCTTCAAAAATACAAAACAAAAAATGGGAATTTTTTACATTATCTACAAGTTAAAAATATTAAGAAAAGAAGCCCAACACTTCTAAGCATGCTCCAGCCGCCGGCATTAGCTGAAGCAATCATAAAGCTTTCTCCGACAACAACTAAAACCCTCTCTAAAATATATAAGTTACTCTTAAGCACTGATACAATACATTTACCCATCTCTAAATGGGAGTCAGACTTATCTATATCCCCTGAACCAGACTTCTGGACTCAAATTTGTGATAATGCATTTAAAATGACAAAACACACAAACTTACAACTCATCCAATACAAAATCCTCCATAGAACACACATTACTCAATATATGATGAACAAAATCATATTCTCCGACTCCGACATCTGTCTCCAGGGCTCCCAGAACACTGCTGATACTTATTTTCATGCACTATGGCTGTGCACCCCCGTAAAAAATTTCTGGACCAACGTCTCAGGAAAGCTTTCCGCAATCTTAAACTGCAGGATTCCTTTATCTCCAAGTCTGTGTCTACTCGGCGACTTAACAACAACGGACCTACCACGCAAACAATCTCAATCCTTACTTGTAGCCCTCGCCATCACCAAAAAAACAATCCTTGTTAACTGGAAAAATAAGCAGTCTCTGAACATCAACCTCTGGTTGAACCTCCTAATAAATCACATTTCAATGGAGAAAATCTCTGCTTCAAATAAAAATCAGTTGTTAAATTTTATACAAACATAGTCACCGTACGTTAACTCCCTTAACTTAAACCTGGTAACCTGACTCTGCCTGTTAGCGAGAGCCACCACATCACCCCAATATATGTTGCTGCTTATGTATGTTGGCACTGTGTAACTAATGATTGTCTTCAGTTAGGAACCCAGTCGCTGTCAGCAGGACCAAGCGGGCCGTATCGACGACAACTTACAGTCATCAACTCCTCAGGATTCTCTCTCTATATGCATGAATGGCTAGCTTGGTGTCACTGCATGCTTGGCTAATTTTCCAGGTGCTGTCCCCTCTGGCTTGACATGGTTGGCCTTGCTCCCCGGGCGGCGCTCGGTTTGGGCGGTCGCCGGGTTGCCGCGGGCGCCGGGGGTCGTGGGGGGCTGGTGGCGTCATGCGGGGTGGCTGCTTCCCTGGGGGGGCGTGGTGGGCGGTTCAGCTCGGTCGGGCGCCTGGTTTGGGCGTCCGCCGGGTCACCATTTGCAACTAAAAACGTCGTGGGTGGCGGCCCGGCGGTCATCTGGGTCTGGCGCCCGTTCGGGCTGGGCCGCCTGTCGTGTTTTCTTCATGGGGGTGGCCACTTTGTGTGGTGTCGTTGGCCTCCCGTGGTTCCTGGCGTCTGCGGCGGCCTGGTGGCCATCTGGATCGGGCGCTGTCCCTCGGGTCTCTGCTGGGTCACGCTGCGTCTCGGCCGTCTCCCGGTGCCAACACCCCCGCGGCGGGTGCTGTGTGGGGGTGTTGCCTGTGGGGCTCGGGGCGGCGCTGTTCCGGCATGGCCTGTTGCTCTTCGGCTAGCGGTTGTGGTTCCGGTCTGGTGGGTCTCTGGGTGCCCCGTGGTACCCTCTCCTCTCCCCCTCCTACTCCTTGCCTTCTTTCCCCCCTCGCCTCCCTCCTCCCGTCTTCCTCCGCCTCCTTGTCCCCTCTCCCTCACCCCCTACCTCCTCCCTCCCCCTCATCCTCCCGCTCTGCTGCCTGTCCTCTCCTTTCTTGTCGTTTCCTCCTCCCCCTCCTTCTCCTGCCTTCTGCCCTCCCCCCGGGGGGTGGGGTGGGGGGTGGGTGTGGGATGGGAGGGCGGGTGTGGGATGGGGTGGGGGGCTTTGGAGGGGGGGGGAGGGGAGGGGGACCAGGTGCGGTGCGCCGGGGTGTTCTGGCCTAGCCCACTCCAATTCAATGTTCGCCCTCCCGACATCCTGGACGGGCTTTGGGGACGGGGAGAGTGATCCTCGCCCTGCCGCGCCGTCTGCCCGCTGGGGTGCCGGAGCTGGGGGGGGGGGGGGGGGTGTATGGGGGGACGCCTGGCTGGGTGATCGCTCCTCTTAATCACTTCACTAGCTTCGCACAATACACCTTGTAAATATACACACAGGGCACACAACACATCCCTTGGGGGGAGTGGAAATGTACTATTCCTACTCCACAATTCCCCTCCATTTTTAATGCACCACACTACCTGGGGAATGGGTGGTTATGGGGTGGGTCGTCATTAGACGGGATAGGCCCCAGTGCAATGTTGTACTGTGGTCCCCCGTCTATGCCCCCACCCTGACACTTCTTCCCCCAATTTTAACGCACTACATACACATTCACATTTTGGGCTTGCAGGGAGAGTGAGGGGGGGTTCGTTACCCTCTGCTCTGCCTCACCGACCCCCAATCTTAAGGCACCACACAGACTTGTATATACACTTGGGTGGATCACATTCACGGTGCAGGGCTAGTGTTCACCAGTCAGGGAACTGGTGAACTCAGTAACAGGGTAAATCACAATAGGTTTACTGGCGTGACCTTCGGGGCTTCTCCCTGCCGGGCCCGAGGGCCCGGGTTGTTGTGCCTCCCCTGGTGCTCTTTCCTCTCCCTCCCTCCCTCCCTCAGGATCACATCTCTCTGGGTGGCCAGGGTGTTGGGGGTGGGTTGTGGGGGGCAGCATGGTGGGGGAGGGGGGTTGGTGTGGGTGGGTGGCGGGGGGTGGGGGGGCAGTCGGGTTGTGGGGGAGGTGGGGCTGTGGGCCGGTGGGGCGCCGTGGGGGTCTGCTATGGCTCGTTCTGCTGCGCGGGCCTTGGGGCTCTGGCTGTGTCGGCGGGGGTCGCTCCGGGCTCCGAGGCTGGCTCTCCGCTCGGTGGCTCCTGCGGGGGGGCTGTGTGGACCTCCTTGGGCTGGAGGAGACAGCTCCCTCCTTTTGGTGGAGGTTTGCATGCATGCCAGACCCACCACACCGGCACTTACCAAAACTCAATAGAGTTTGTTCCCCCGGTCGCTGAGTCAGTGGAGGTTGCTGGGTTAGTGTCTGTGGATCTCACTCTGCTTTATCTATCCTTCTTGTGGTCTCCTGACATTTTCATGATTGATCCAGTTGGGATTTTGTCGTATCTGGTGTTTGTGAAGGGTCTTAGATTTGTAAATGGTTTTAAGGTGTAAATTAAAGAGCACAAACAAATAAAATGCACCTTTTCTCTTAGAACACTGTCTATGCCTCACCTTTCTGTCTGTCCTGTGTTTGTTTTATGTTTCACTTGGGTGTGCACAGCCCTCAATGGCATAATGTAGGAAATAGCTTGAAATAAACATGATAGGTTAATTTGCCATGAGGACAGGTGATGGTCACAGTCACAAAGAAGAAAAAAAATTGCACATGAAGCTTAAGCAATGACACCATGGTTGGTTGGTGTCATTTTTGAGCGGACTTGCACACAAAAAAAAAAGAAGAGAGAGAAGAAAAAGGGGAAAAAAGGAGGCAGGGTGATTGAGGTGTGGTCCTGCTTCTGAACCTCAGCTAAAATATTGTTTTTAATCTCCATTACAAGTAAAAGTTCTGTATGTATAATGGTAAGTCCTATGTCCCATGTGACAGTTATACTACTATATATCATTACATCAATATTACTCATGTGTTGCTTTAAAAGCACAGCATCTCCCAGTAGATGAGTTGGTGCTCATTTTGAACTATTTCTAAAACTATGGATTATTTTTCATTATGATTAAACCATGGTCATCACAATCACACTTGGTTTGATAAACTTGTACTGACAAAAAAAATGTAAATTTTAAAAAGCGTTGATAATTTGTGTAAATTTATTGGATTATTCCTTTGTTATTGAAACTGAATTCCATTTGGACGGCATAATTACTTGCTAAAGACTTAAAATTTGACTGAATAACGTGATTCTATTCTATTCTAAAAAGTTTAGCCTTGGGAGCTGGACTTGAATGACAGCCAAAACTGAGAAAATGAGCCTGTCATAATTGCATTGTCTTTTCAGAGGCATGCAATGGGATTCAACTTAACCAAAAGCACTGATTTAATCTCTAGAGCTTCCCTGCTCTCATAGAATATCTGTGTATGTAAAACTCTTGTATGTGCAGCCCAACTACCCAGTATCATTGACATTGGTTGACTGTATTTTTACATTGTAAATAGACTATTTATATTACAAAATCTTTTTCGAATCTCTGCTGATCAAGCTGGCAAGCAGGTAGAGTAGAGCAACACAAAGAGACACATTTAAAGGAAGAAAAAAGAGACAAAGAGATGGTGATAGTGGCAGGTAGACAAACAGCTAGAATAAGGCAGAAGACTGGCTAAAGAAGCAGCCAGATTTATGGCAGGGTGGAGGTGAGATAGATGGCTCTTTGACCAGTGGGCTGCTGAGAATGACTGAGCAGCCCTTTATGGTCCAGGAGAGAAATGAGGCAGCCCTCCCACACCTATCCATCAGAGGCATTTAGTGGCTTGTTGTGTGTGTGTGTGTGTGTGTGTGTGTGTGTGTGTGTGTGTGTGTGTGTGTCTGATCATGGGGACATTTACTATTATTGTCCCCTTGCAACCCGGTCTCACGGGGATTCGTGAAACTGTCACGTAAGTTTTAGTTTCGTGCGCACCAAAACGATTTCGTCATGTTTTTCGTGCCGCTCACCACGAAATGTTTTTCGCTGTGGTAATCACATCTGAAAGTGGTTTATACCGGCGGATTCATGACGATCTAAGCTGTCCATCGGCGTATACTGCTTGTGTGATCGCGTTTGCGGCCGCCGGCCGCCGGACATTCTTGAAATTCCTATGCAAATTGGTAAGTGTACCACCGGCTTATGGTTAGGATTATGGTTAGGGTTATGTTTAGGGACGATGTCATGCAAAATATAGCGTTGGATTTGCCACGGTTTTACATTAAAAATATAATATAGCCATTCTTTTGAAATACGTTCTGAGTGGCACGAAAAGTCCGCCGTTTAAAATACATTGGTGTGCATTTCGTGGTGAGCGGCACGAAAAACATGACGAAATCGTGTTGGTGCGCACGAAACCGAAACAAAAATTTACGTGACAGTTTCATGAATCCTCGTGAGATCGGGCTGCCCCTTGTCCTAATGGAGGCCAGCAAGCTCTAACATGGAGGATGTAAGGTTGTGAGGTGAAAGGTGAAGCTTGAATACACAAATGGAACAGGCAGAGCAGGGCAGCAGTTACTGCACTGTCGCAGATAGTGATGTTGTTGTTAGGATTTATGGTCGGACAGACTATAATCCACAGTCGACAAAAAAAAACTAAAAACATTGCAGGGAGGCGTTTTCACTCACTGTCGATCCAACATCCAAAGTAAACTAAGAGCATGTTACATTGATGGATTCATACAACCCTCTGTTACTGAAGACTGATTTACTATTTACCCAAAGAAAACCACTGAGGTGCCACCCTCTGATTCAGCTAGCTGACACATTTAATGAATGCTTAGAAGTAATTCATGATGGCAGGGTTGGCACGTCTGCAATGACTTTGAAAAGGAAGGGGATTCTGAGTTAAATAACCAAAGGAACTGCACACACCAATAATCTAGCAGATAATTTTGCCATTTGTGCAAGCAGGCAGCTTTAGTTAGTTGGGTTTAGATTACTATCTCTTTTGGGACCCCAGTAATATATGTGTAAAAGAGATTTGTGAAGCTGTATTTTGAAAATTTCAGTTGAGCCATTTAATAAAACATTTTTAAAATTACATTGACATATATATCCTACGTTTTTAACAAGCAACATGGATAATAGAGCCTATAGAGAGTTACTAAAATGTAATGTAAATGTAAAAATGTAATAAAAAGTCAGATTAGAAACGTCCGACGTTGTCTACAATTACTAATAGTGGACATATATCCGGACGGGGGCGCACTTATCTTTCTCCATTGACTCTCGTTATAACTTTGACATGCGCAGTTCGTTCCTCTTCAATACAAGAGATAGGAGACAGCAGGGTGCAGGCTGACCGCGCCCTGCTGTCTCCCTCTGATTGCTTTACACACCACCGGCCATGGGGTGACAGCTGAGAGTGAGCGGTTAGTTCATCCGCTTGCCTTTAATTAAAACCGCCAAGCAAGTGACGTTCAGCGCAGAGTGTAGGAGTAATTAGCAAGCAAGATTATCAAGTCATAGAGAGAGCCAAAAAACGAGAAAATGGAGAGAAAATTCAGTGAAGTCACTGAAAACAACGCCGTTCAAGAGGAGAACACTGCAGGAGAAACTGAGAGTGAAAGAGCTCGGACCTGACTGGCCAGACGTCTTAATTACCAACAGTCGGAGGACAGAGGGAGGAGATATACGCGGTCTTTTTCGCGGGCCTGGTATGAGAAGACGTCTTGGCTGACAGGATGCAGTGAGGCAGGTGCTTTAT
This sequence comes from Acanthochromis polyacanthus, assembly GCF_021347895.1. Classification (NCBI taxonomy): domain Eukaryota; kingdom Metazoa; phylum Chordata; class Actinopteri; family Pomacentridae; genus Acanthochromis; species Acanthochromis polyacanthus. The sequence continues at coordinate 779,918 of NC_067132.1, read as the reverse complement.
TTTGCTTCCCTTGCCTGCTTTTTCAAACCAAGGGAACTGATCAAGCCTGGATTCAGACAGGTATGGTGGATTTAAAGCATTTTTCCGAGAAAGTAATAATAATAATAATAAATGTTCAATTTATATAGCGCCTTTCACAAACCCAAGGTTGCTTTACATGCACAGAGAGAACAACAACAAAACAAAAACAAAGCTACAAGGAGGAGGAGGCAAAATGATTATTGAAAAGATGAGTTTTGAGCAGAGATTTGAAAGTAGAGAAGGAGTGACAATCACGGAGGGATTGGGGGAGTGAGTTCCAGAGCTTCGGGGCAACAGCACTGAAACACCGCCCACCCACGGTGGAGAGTTTGATTTGAGGGATGGAGAGTCGGTTGGAGCTGGAGGACCGGAGAGAGCAAGAGGGTGAGTAGGGGGTAAGAAGATCATTGAGGTACGGAGGGGCCAGATTGTGGAGAGCTTTGAAAGTAAGGAGGAGAGTTTTGAATATGATGCGGGACTGAACAGGGAGCCAGTGAAGTTGACGAAGGATGGGAGTGATGTGAGCCCGCTAGCAGTTAGCCAGGCCCCCTTAGCCGGTGCGGACCGCAATAGCTTAGCTGCTAGTGTAGCATCTGTCAGCCGTCCCTTAGCAGCTCCCGAGCAGCCGGGAAGTCAGGGTGGCTGGGTGACAGTTCGTAGGAAACATAGTCCTAAGCTCAAGCCTGCTGTCCCGGCCCACCACAAACCTCTTCATGTTTCTAATCGTTTTTCCCCGCTCAGTGACACACCCGCTGAGAAACCAACTCTGATCATTGGCAGCTCCATAGTCAGAAACGTGAAGCTAGCGACACCAGCGACCATAGTTAAATGCTTCCCAGGGGCCAGAGCAGGCGACATAGAAGCAAATTTGCAACTGATGGCTAAAGATAATCGTAAATATAGCAAGATTGTTATACACGTCGGCGGTAACGACACCCGGTTACGCCAATCGGAGGTCACCAAAATTAGCGTAGCATCGGTGTGTACTTTCGCCAAAACCATGTCGGAGTCCGTAGTTTTCTCTGGACCCTTGCCTGATCTGACCAACGATGACATGTTTAGCCGCATGTCGTCGTTTCGCCGCTGGTTGTCTATGTGGTGTCCATCAAATGACGTGGGCCTTATAGATAATTGGAGCTCTTTTTGGGGAAAACCTGGTCTGATTAGGAGAGACGGCATCCATCCCACTTTGGCTGGTGCAGCTCTCATTTCTAGGAATATGGCTGATTTTATTAGTACTCCTAAAGCATGACAACCCAGAGTTAAGACCAGGATGCAGAGCTGTAGTCTTACACACCTCTCTGCAGTTTCCTCACAGCTGTCACCCTCCAGCAATTCAGTTATCTTTATTGAGACTGTGTCTGTCCGCCGACCACCAAAATTCAATAAATTGAACAAATCAAAAATATACAAAAGAAATAGTAACCATAAAAATTTAATAAAAATTAATACCACTATTGCATTAGAGCAAAGAACCAGGACAATTAAATGTGGTCTGTTAAATATTAGATCTCTCTCGTCTAAATCTCTGTTAGTAAATGAGTTGATAACTGATCACCAGATTGATTTGTTCTCTTTGACTGAAACCTGGTTGCAGCAGGAAGAATTTGTTAGCCTAAACAAATCAACTCCCCCTAGTCATATTAACTGTCATATTCCTCGAATCACAGGCCGAGGAGGAGGAGTAGCAGCAATCTACCATTCTAGTTTAAAATGGAACCAGAGGCCTAAACCTGACTACAGCTCATTTGAAAATCTCACTCTTAGTCTCTCTCATCCAAATTTGAAAGCTCAGAAACCAGTTTTATTTGTTGTTATATATCGTCCTCCTGCTCCTTATTGAGTTTTTATCTCAATTCTCAGACTTTTTATCTGAATTAGTGCTCAGTTCAGACAAAGTTATTATTGCGAGTGACTTTAACATTCATGTTGACGTAGACAGCGACAGCCTTACAACAGCTTTTAATTCAAAATTAGACTCAATTGGGTTTTCTCAGCATGTAAACAAACCAACTCATAGTTTTAATCACACCCTTGACCTTGTCCTGACTTATGGCATAGAAATTGAAGAGTTAACAGTATTTCCCCAGAACCCTCTTCTTTCTGACCATTTTATGATAACATTTCAATTTAAAGTAAAGGATTGTTTAGCAGCTGAGAACAAATATCATTACAGTAGGTGTTTGTCTGACAATTCAGTAACTAAATTTAAGGAAATAATACCCTCACTGTTTACTTCAGCAACATTTACTGATAAATCAGAAGGCAAATATTATAATTTTACCCCCACAGAAGTGGATTATTATGTTAATAATGCTTCAGCCTCACTGCGTACAACTCTTGATAGTGTTGCACCTGTAAAAAAGAAAGTTATATCTCAGAGAAGACTTGCTCCTTGGTATAATTGCAGCTGCAGATTTTAAAGCTGGCATCCCGAAAGCTGGAAAGAAAGTGGTATTCCACTAATTCAGAGGAAGTGTATGTGGCTTGGAAAAAGAGTCTAGTAAACTATAAAAAAAAAGCTCTTCGTAATGCCAGGACAACTTATTATTCATCTTTAAGAGAGGAGAACAAGAACAACCTTAGGTTTCTCTTTAGCACTGTAGCCAGGCTGACAAAGAGTCAGAGCTCTGTTGAACCTTGTATTCCTTTAGCTCTAAGCTGTAACGACTTCATGAGCTTCTTTACACATAAAATAGTTATGATTAGAGATAAAATTAATCTGACCCTTCCTACAAATGTCACAGATGCTTTTGAATTGGCTGTTAGACCTGATGAATCTTTAGAATTCTTCACTCCTATTGTGGGAAATGGTGTGTTTTATAATTTGCTAAGTGTGCATATTAAAGAGTTGTATTGGTTCTGAGGAATAGGAAGGTGAAGAGCATCATTACCACGGTGTGACTGTAATGAAACAAAGAAGATAAGTCCAGCTTTATTTTACTTATTACTCATGTGATTGAAACCAAGGATGATCAAGACATAAAGTGATTGATAATCAAAGTACAGACAGTTTTTGACGTAAGCCATAATCAGTAAAGAACATGAGCGAGTTGTATGTGCAGTCTCTAATCTTGCTTTGCAGCGGAGAAGTCATTCCTACGTGAGCGATAATGACAAAACATCAGCTGTGACAGAGGACAGCGGAACAACGCAACATCGGAAGGGGCGGCCAGCCTTGATAGATAGCTATACACACTGTTAGAGTATAAGAAGACTGGGTCAGGAACGGTTAGCAGTCTGATTCCATCCGAACTGACTGAACACTTGTTGTTGGTTAGGGACAGAGGATTCAGGCCCAGAGCTCTGTATCGCACATTCAATTTTGCTGTAATAAATACTTTTGATTTTAAGAAGAAGTCTCCCGACTACTCCATCAAAAGAACTGGGCGGAAACAGCCTTACACATATTTTGTTGGTTTGTTTAATTGTAGGATAGACTGATTTCCAACAATTTGGTGCCGTGACCCGGATGGAGAAGGAGAATTGACAATAGATGTACATTTGAACAAACAACGGACATACAAAGGACTTTTTGACAACTTGGGCGCCCTATAAAAGGTAAGCAGACGCCTGTTGACATCAAAGTTCTGCTATTGGCTATTCCAAAACTGTTGTCAGAATTCCTCCTGTATGTTCTAGTATACAAAATTGAATGTGCTTCTGGAAGAAATAAAAATGATGAAAATGATGAAGAAGTGCTAAGGTTAATGGAAATAAAAAGGATGAAAATGATGAAGAAGCGCTAAGGTTAATGGAAATGGAAAAAGTCACTGATCCACAGAGGATAGAATCTCTGGCTGGATACTCTGTTCTGGGTTAGAAAACCTGGGGGGTTTAGGAGTCCCTCCAAAAGGTGGATAGAGCAGAGGGCCTATTCTGCAACCCTAAGTGTAATGTAATCCTTGTTAGGCAACAGTTTCTTAGGCTGGCAAATAGCCTGGACGGTTTGGTATAAGCCTGGATCGCTGACGAGTGGTTGGAAATACTGGGTTTAGAAGCCCTGAGGACGTGGTTCCCCTCTAAAAGCTTGAAAATACTGGGTTTAGAAGCCCTGAGGACGTAGTTCACCTCTAAAAGCTTGCTAAATAAAAATATAAAAAGACAAAAAACAGTGATGAAAGCCAGTGACTAAAAAAGTGAATGAAATGGACAACCAGTTTTTATGTGTTGTTGTGTCTTGTGGAATCTCACTGAGACAACGTGAACGGTACTGTCTAGTGTAACTGCGTCTCAGAGAGTGTGAAAGAGAGTGTGAATGAGGAGCTCATGTACACACGTGGACAAAATTGTTGGTACCCCTCAGTTAAAGAAGGAAAAACCCACAATTCTCACTGAAATCACTTGAAACTCACAAAAGTAACAATAAATAAAAATTTATTGAAAATCAAATAATCAAAATCAGCCATCACTTTTGAATTGTTGATTAACATAATTATTTAAAGAAAACAAAGTAATGAAATAGGGCTGGACAAAAATGATGGTACCCATAACTTCATATTTTGTTGCACAACCTTTTGAGCAGCCCGATCTCACGAGGATTCGTGAAACTGTCACGTAAGTTTTAGTTTCGGTTTCGTGCGCACCAACACGATTTCGTCATGTTTTTCGTGCCGCTCACCACGAAATGCGCACCAATGTATTTTAAACGGCGGACTTTTCGTGCCACTCAGAACGCATTTCAAAAGAATGTGTATATTATATTTTTAATGTAAAACCGTGGCGAATCCAACGCTATATTTTGCATGACATCGTTCCTAAACATAACCCTAACCATAACCTAACCATAAGCCGGTGGTACACTTACCAATTTGCATAGGAATTTCAAGAATGTCCGGCGGCCGGCGGCCGCAAACGCGATCACACAAGCAGTATACGCCGATGGACAGCTTAGATCGTCATGAATCCGCCGGTATAAACCACTTTCAGATGTGATTACCACAGCGAAAAACATTTCGTGGTGAGCGGCACGAAAAACATGACGAAATCGTGTTGGTGCGCACGAAACCGAAACTAAAACTTACGTGACAGTTTCACGAATCCCCGTGAGACCGGGTTGTTTTGAGGCAATCACTGCAATTAAACGATTTCTGTATTTGTCAATGAGCGTTCTGCAGCTGTCAACAGGTATTTTGGCCCACTCCTCGTGAGCAAACAGCTCCAGTTGTCTCAGGTTTGATGGGTGTCTTCTCCAAATGGCATGTTTCAGCTCCTTCCACATATGTTCAATGGGATTCAGATCTGGGCTCATAGAAGGCCACTTTAGAATAGTCCAACGCTTTTCTCTCAGCCATTCTTGGGTGTTTTTGGCTGTGTGTTTTGGATCGTTGTCCTGTTGGAAGACCCATGACCTGCGACTGAGACCAAGCTTTCTGACACTAGGCAGCACATTTCTCTCCAGAATGCCTTGATAGTCTTCAGATTTCATCGTACCTTGCACACTTTCAAGACACCCTGTGCCAGATGCAGCAAAGCAGTCCCAAAACATTACTGAGCCTCCTCCATGTTTCACCGTAGGGACAGTGTTCTTTTCTTCGTATGCTTGGTTTTTGAGTCTATGAACATAGAGTTGATGTGCCTTACCAAAAAGCTCCAGTTTGGTCTCATCTGTCCAAAGGACATTCTCCCAGAAGCTTTGTGGCTTGTCAACATGCATTTTTGCAAATTCCAGTCTCGCTTTTTTATGAGTTTTTTTCAGCAGTGGTGTCCTCCTTGGTCGTCTCCCATGAAGTCCACTTTGGCTCAAACAACGACGAATGGTGCGATCTGACACTGATGTACCTTGGCCTTGGAGTTCACCTTTAATTTCTTTGGAGGTTGCTCTGGGCTCTTTGGATACAATTCGAACGATCCGTCTCTTCAATTTGTCATCAATTTTCCTCTTGCGGCCACGTCCAGGGAGGTTGGCTACTGTCCCGTGGGTCTTGAACTTCTGAATAATATGAGCCACTGTTGTCACAGGAACTTCAAGCTGTTTAGAGATGGTCTTATAGCCTTTACCTTTAAGATGTTTGTCTATAATTTTTTTTCGTTTGTCCTGGGACAATTCTCTCCTTCGCTTTCTGTTGTCCATGTTCAGTGTGGTACACACCTTTTCACCAAACAGCAGGGTGACTACTTGTCTCCCTTTAAATAGGCAGACTGACTGATTATGAGTTTGGAAACACCTGTGATGTCAATTAAATGACACACCTGAGTTAATCATGTCACTCTGGTCAAATAGTTTTCAATCTTTTATAGAGGTACCATCATTTTTGTCCAGGCCTGTTTCATTAGTTTGTTTTTTTAAATAATTATGTTAATCAACAATTCAAAAGTAATGGCTGTTTTTGATTATTTAATTTTCAATAAATTTTTATTTATTGTTACTTTTGTGAGTTTCAAGTGATTTCAGTGAGAATTGTGGGTTTTTCCTTCTTTAACTGAGGGGTACCAACAATTTTGTCCACGTGTGTATAACTGGAATGAAAAGTAACTGAATCAGCGGACAGCCTGAAACCTAACGGTGTAAACATAAAGCTGTTGTCAGTTGAAGTAGGTTACTGAGTCATTCATTAGGTTCTAGGTGTGATTTGACAGTAACTCTAAAACGATTCTCAGTCCTGGGATTAGAACCCCCAGCAGAAATCCGGAATACAACAGTGTATTCTAGAAGCTTGATTTCTGAGGACTCTGAATTGGCTCAAGAAGCATTGATACTGGTCAAACACACCCTGTAGTACGCATTCTGATCAAACATGGAGGAAGAAGAACAAAAAAAGGGCATTTGGTCCTTAGAAAAACAGTGGGAAGTAGTTGTAACTCAATTATTCAGCGGAGAAAAAAACAAAAGACAGAAAAAAGAAAAGATTGTTTGATAACACAAAATTCAAAGAACTAAAAGAATCAGGACTAATTTTAGATGACAAAGACCCACTGCTGTGGAAATAATTATCAAACTTAGAGAATGACATAATCAAAGATGGACAGCGAAAGATGTAAAAGACTGGTTGATGATGAAAAGAGAACGTTGTTGAAGGCTGAAGAGATGAATTGAGACCTGAGGGATAAAGTGTGTTTTGGCTCATAAATGGATGAAAGATGGTAAAAATCGAGTGAGTATAACTGATGGTAAAAAGTACGTAGGGGAAGGGAGATGAGAGGTTTTCGTATGTGTGCGCAAAATGTTGTTGTTGTTGAGATGGAAAGAAAAGAGAAAGGGGCAACTTGTTTGCCATTAACTTTATGTAATTAAAAGAACAATAAAGATCTGTGTAAGATTTGAAACTAAAAAAAAAAAAACAAGAGAGAAAAACAAGTATTGAACGACCGTATTACCCGGACCTTCACTCAAAGAGCTGATTATAGTGAAATAGGACAGACTAAACAACAAGACGGAAAATCAACAAGGGACTTTAAAGTAAGACTGGAGGCTGTGTTTGCTAGACACAGTGGACTGACAGACGACAGACAAGGGAGCGAACTTTTCCAACAACACCTGAAGACTGTTTTTATAAATAATCTCCGGCCAGGGCTGAGAGACGGGTTGACTAAACATAATGTAGCCCTCCCCACTCAAACCCTCACATAGGCCATGAATTGGGTAAAACATGCCAACCCGGTCTCACGGGGATTCGTGAAACTGTCACGTAAGTTTTAGTTTCGGTTTCGTGCGCACCAACACGATTTCGTCATGTTTTTCGTGCCGCTCACCACGAAATGTTTTTCGCTGTGGTAATCACATCTGAAAGTGGTTTATACCGGCGGATTCATGACGATCTAAGCTGTCCATCGGCGTATACTGCTTGTGTGATCGCGTTTGCGGCCGCCGGCCGCCGGACATTCTTGAAATTCCTATGCAAATTGGTAAGTGTACCACCGGCTTATGGTTAGGTTATGGTTAGGGTTATGGTTAGGGTTATGTTTAGGGACGATGTCATGCAAAATATAGCGTTGGATTCGCCACGGTTTTACATTAAAAATATAATATACACATTCTTTTGAAATACGTTCTGAGTGGCACGAAAAGTCCGCCGTTTAAAATACATTGGTGCGCATTTTGTGGTGAGCGGCACGAAAAACATGATGAAATCGTGTTGGTGCGCACGAAACCGAAACTAAAACTTACGTGACAGTTTCACGAATCCTCGTGAGATCGGGCTGAACATGCTGAGACAGTAATCGTAAAAGGAACAGGAAAAGAAGACAAGACAGCTAGCATCTTCTATCAAAATGATAACAAACAAAACTGTGAGGTGCAAATGAGACCTGTGGCATATTACTCCAAAAAAAACCAAACAAATAAATAAATAAATAAATTAGATCCAGTAGTAATTGTATACAGGCAGTTATAGTAGCAGCAGCAGCAGTACATGCATCTGCTGATGTGGGATTATTTCTGCCTTTTCAGTTTTTTTAAAAGAAACAGAAAATACACAAAACATTCATCATTTCTTCAGGGCCTGTGAAGAAATGCTCTTCTGTGTTGCAGAGATGAATTATCAGTAGAGGTTTAACCTCAATTGTAAAATTTATTACCGTTAGGAATGGTGGATGTGGAGAACCCAGACGCAGACATCACTGAGAGAACGCTAGGCATAATTAAAAGAATTTATTTAACTAAATCAAAGAAACCTTTACAAACTGAAAGCGAGACTGAGTGGACAAAAAACTAAAATAGACAAAGGCAAAATGGCAGACTAAGAAGGGTGGACAGAAACTAACACAGGAGGAACAAACAGGCTTAGAGAAAAGCAACAAACAACGGAATCTAAAAGGATAAATTCAGACAAGAAGACTAAAGGTGGAAGAAGGGACAAAGAGGCAGCAAAAGGGCAGAATCATGACAATTACAATTCATTTAGTACAACATTGTCTCCATTCAGTCAAATTAAACCAGCTTTTAAATTGAATACTAGCTGCAATAACTTGATAATGTAACTCCTATTATGTGTTGGTAACTTTAGATTTAAAACCTAGATATCAGTTTGTCTTTCGACACAGTTGCACTTAATATAGACTATGGTTTTAGACACTAAAAATGATGTTATTGTGTTTATAAAAAACTTTCTTACAAAAAGCAGAGAAACATGAATTGAATTCACAATATCTGCAGTACATGTGCCTTTCTTCCATTTAAACTTGTTTCTTGCCTGTAATCTGAATTCAGGATGTGTATGATCACAGAAATCACTTTATGATCCAGTATGATTTGTAAGAATGATCATAGACACCTGCAATGGACTCAGTTAAATAGGAATCTAAATTGTTCATATGTTTAGAGATTTGGGATTTTTCAGTGACAAGCATTTATGAAGTGAAATGACGACTCAACAGATCTCAGCTCTTTGAAAGTTTATCTTTAACCTCAGAATTATGACAATTACAGTTTCCTCCAAATTTAAAACAAATTTAGCAAAAAGAGCTTCGTCGTCTCACTGCTTTCATTCAAGTGTTTGCAAGAAAATTTAAGGTTATTTCATGACCGGATTTAATAGTCAGCCTCATTTAAAAATGCTATTTATTAATGAATAGAGAGATTGAATCCTTTATTCTATCTGTTCGAAATGACAGCAGCTCGTTGCTTCACATCATGTTCTTACAGCTCCCAGAGACTGAAGGAGTTTATCTGTTTGTTCTTAAAGAACAGAAACAGTAGATAGAAAAAGCACAACATGGACTCTGTGTTCTTTTCTTCCTATCTGTTCTCTGAACGTTCAGAGTAAAATCCACACAGTTCAGGTTATTTCACTTTGAGATCAATGGAGTCTTGTCAGTTTTTACATTGTGAAAATGGACACCCTGAAGAAGCTACAAGCTTATAAAGAGAGGAGGTTAAAACTGTGGCTCAACAAAATAGAATGGCCCTGGTTCTGCTCCAAGCAGCACAAGGAGGTACTTGTAAGGTCATAGGGCCAAAGTGCTGTTCATATATCTCAGATGTCACATCTGATGTACAAGACATGGTGCACGACACAGCGCAGGGACTAAAATAGCTTCATGATGTACACACTTTTGATTTTGGGAATTTTTCTAGTTTGTTTGGAACATGGGGTTCAGGATTACTCAGATTCCTGACAATGATCAAAGTGATGGTAATTTCACTATTGCTTGTTCTCACTTCTTTAGTTACTTTAATCTAATGCATATTGAGATTAAGACATTCCAGTGTATGTTTTCTTTTCCCTACATTTTTTTCCATTTTAAAAAGATCACCTTTATCACAGTGCAAGCTCAGAGACGTGCCACAAACACAATTGTCACACACATGTGCCTCAGGTAGTTATACATAATACACTATACTCTTGTGCTTTTTACTTCACAGTTGTACAAGTTGTTCACATTTTTTGACTTACTATTCCTTCATTTCAAAGGGGGGGGGGGGGGGTGGCTTGGAAAACAGGTAAAAGTTAGAATCAACCACAGATAAAACATTTAATTAATTAACATATAACATATACTAATTGAGATGCTGATTTAACATTACAAGGGAATCGTTTTATAATCACATAATATAACCATCTACTCATTGATTTTAGAGAATTTTCTCATTAAGTTTTGTTTCCTAGATGTGCTGGTTTTACACCGATTCACACATTGCATTATTGTGCTCTTTTGAGTTGTGCTGATCTGAGAAATGGGAGGGTCTTGAACATCGTTCACACTGGTTGAATTGAACGAATAAAAGACGATTTAGACCAGGTCAGGAAGAGGGATGCAACAGCTTACACACACAAATGCCACAACATACACACACCTCATACATACACTTGGTTACATCTTCACTGCACTACATTTACACATGTGTGTACTTTTAATTTGGAGAATCATGAATAACACAACAATAACTGTCTTGCTGGGTACCTGGATTTTCATGTAATAATGTCTCTATAGAAAACTTATCGTGGAATGATTTTGTATATAACACACATTCAGTTAATTACATGATTGCAGTAGTGTTGAGTAGTTGAAGGTAAAAGAATTTGTAAGGATTGATTGTATCAGAGTTTCCTCTTTTCTTTCAAGGGCATTTTTCTTACTCAAGTGTGTAAATTAATGTGTAACAAATCAAGAGTGTATAACTATTAACATATTACTAATAAATCAGTAAAGTTAAATTTTGAGTTAGTTTAGATTACGGAAATTTCAGCTAATTGAACCGTGTGTAATTACAGGTATAGCAGATGTGATTAATTACTCCAATTTCATTGCATTTAATTTTCTACATGATCTAAATTTACCACAGCAATCAAGCTCATTTTATTGTGCATTTGTGTATTTTATTGTAAATTACTATGACTTTTAAAATGATTTTTTACGTCTTGAATATTACAGAATCAATTTTGTGGAGCTCTCTGGCCACAGTTTCCACACACGCAAAATTTTCCCTTTCACTTGTAGTTTAGGTTTGATCTTATGATCAAGAAGGGGGATTTGTTAAGGAAAAATTGTACCAACATACAGAAGGTCACCCTTTGACCACAACTGAAGCACACCAACTGCTCAGACAGACAACTATTCGCTGATATAGCAACAATAACAAGGTTAGATCCTGCCTCCTTTCTCCTTTCAGACACTATAAACCCACCAAGGTCTGAGAGACTCCTCAGAGTTGATACTGGCTTTGTCGGCATATGCGGTTCTTGCTGTATCATTTCTCCTGAATTCAGTAGTGCATTTTTTCCTCTACATCAGTCATATGTGTCTCCTGAGTGTTTCTTGGTTCACCTCCTGGTTTCCTCACCTGAGATCGAGGAAAATTGATTTAAAAAAAAAACAAAAAAACAAAACAAAAACAAAAAAACTTTCATTTCATATTTGTTAAGGACAGAAGAGGTTCACGGGGAGAAAAGAAACCATGAACTATAAGTTGGTGATCACCATGATAATGTTTGGTTCCAGATGGCAAACCTGACCTCAAAAAAGTTTAAATATGTCTGACTGCTATGTGTGCTCATTCATACCTCATCATTCACGGGCCAATGCATGCTTAACACCAAAACCAGTCATCCTAGATGAAATTATATGTTAGCAATCTACACCTCTAATTACAACCCCAGTCACTACCTTTAAAAAAAAATAAATTCACTTAGTATTTGCCAAGCTGCACTAATGCCAGTGACTATGACTTGACAAACTGGAGAATGTCTCAACATTTTAGGATAACTACTAATGAAACTAATCTACAGGGAATCACGACGGCACGCCAGCCAAACACACCATCACTGTGTTTCAGGAGAAGCTGTGCTGGGGGAGACGTGGACCTAGGCGTGGCAAACTGTACAACTTACCTATGGAAGGTGTTTCGAGCCATCCCCTGTGCAGCGGTTCTCGGTGTGAGGAAGATTGGGCAAAACCAATCAACCTCACTGCCATGGGAATCCGTGGCGATGTGATGGGATGGGTGTCTGAACCTGTGGTTCCACACACGGGAGGGTTCTCCTGCCCGGCTGACCACGTTTGGGGCCATGGCCATAGGGTCTATTTGTATCTCCCCCAGGGGTGGTGTGGGGCATGCTATTTAGCTAAACTACAGCCTGCAGCTCTGGTGATTCTCAAGTCAGGTGTTACTGTCATTCGTCTGCAATGGCAAAAGATGAAGGAAACGTTCTGACCCTTCCACTACTAGATCCCCACCACTAGTCTCAGATATAAGAGTCTTCTTTATGACACTTTTTCCCATGTACAGAACAGCAGGTTTAGGAAACAGGATGAACGATATGCACTAGGAGCTTGAGGAGCTCACACAAACAGTTCTTGATTTAGCAAATCAACTTAAAAAACGATCCAGAAAAGAAAGCTATGTGAACACACCTATTCTCATAATAATGCTGTTTCTCTTCATATTCACTTGTTGCATCATTCCAATTTTCAGAACACTCATGAGTAAGACGATGAGCAGAACGGTGTCCGAAGTAATGTTTGGGCGATGAATTCAGAGCACTCATGGCCAAGAAAAAAAAAAAAACTTCAAGAAGGAGAGGAGCTGGTATCTGTATCCTCTATGGTGTAAAATCTTTTGTGTTGGCCTAAGGTTAGCTTAGGCCAAAAGGGGGAATTGTGGGAAATGGTGTGTTTTATAATTTGCTTAGTGTGCATATTAAAGAGTTGTATTGGTTCTGAGGAATAGGAAGGTGAAGAGCATCATTACCACGGTGTGACTGTAATGAAACAAAGAAGATAAGTCCAGCTTTATTTTACTTATTACTCATGTGATTGAAACCAAGGATGATCAAGACATAAAGTGATTGATAATCAAAGTACAGACAGTTTTTGATAATAAAGGTACAGATAGTTTTTGACGTAAGCCATAATCAGTAAAGAACATGAGCGAGTTGTATGTGCAGTCTCTAATCTTGCTTTGCAGCGGTGAAGTCATTCCTACGTGAGCGGTAATGACAAAACATCTGCTGTGACAGAGGACAGCGGAACAATGCAGCATCGGAAGGGGCGGCCAGCCTTGATAGATAGCTATACACACTGTTAGAGTATAAGAAGACTGGGTCAGGAACGGTTAGCAGTCTGATTCCATCCGAACTGACTGAACACTTGTTGTTGGTTAGGGACAGAGGATTCAGGCCCAGAGCTCTGTATCGCACATTCAATTTTGCTGTAATAAATACTTTTGATTTTAAGAAGAAGTCTCCCGACTACTCCATCAAAAGAACTGGGCGGAAACAGCCTTACACATATTTTGTTGGTTTGTTTAATGGTAGGATAGGCTGATTTCCAACACTATATGTCTCTCTGAACTAATTTCAACAGTTTCTACATCCAAACCATCAACATGTCTTTTAGATCCTATCCCAACTAGACTCTTTAAGGAGATTTTACCTTTAATTAATTCTTCCATGTTAGATCTGATTAATCTCTCTCTAGTAAAAGGCTATGTACCACAGGCTTTTAAGGTTGCTGTCATCAAACCTTTGCTTAAAAAGCCCACTTTAGATCCAGATGTGTTAGCAAACTATAGACCGATATCCAACCTACCATTTCTCTCTAAAATTCTGGAAAGAACAGTTGCAAATCAATTATGTGAACACTTGCAAAGGAATAATTTGTTTGAAATGTTTCAGTCAGGCTTCAGAGTCTTCATCATAGCACAGAAACAGCTCTAGTGAAAGTTACTAATGACCTTCTCATAGCATCAGATAATGGACTAGTCTCTATACTTGTTTTGTTAGATCTTAGTGCAGCGTTTGACACAATCGACCACAAAATTTTATTACAGCGTCTAGAACATTCAATTGGCATTAAAGGGATAGAACTGGACTGGTTTAAATCCTACTTATCAGATAGGTTCCAGTTTGTGCATGTCAACAATAACTCTTCTGAGCATACTAAAGTTAATCATGGAGTTCCTCAGGGTTCTGTCTTAGGACCGATACTTTTCACATTATACATGCTTCCTTTAGGCAATATTATTAGGAAGCATGGTATTAACTTCCATTGTTATGCAGATGACACACAGTTGTATTTATCTATGAAGCCAGATGAAACTGATCAGTTAGCTAGACTGCAAGATTGTCTTAAGGACATTAAAACCTGGATGACTTTTAACTTCCTACTGCTAAATTCAGACAAAACTGAAGTCATTGTATTTGGCTCCAAACATCTTAGAAACTCGCTTTCAAAGCAAATAGTTACTCTGGATGGCATCACATTGGTCTCCAGTACTACTGTGAGGAATCTTGGAGTTATTTTTGACCAGGACATGTCCTTTAACTCACACATAAAGCAAGTCTGTAGGACTTCCTTTTTTCACCTGCGTAATATTGTAAAAATCAGGAACATTCTGTCTCAGAGTGATGCAGAAAAATTAGTTCATGCTTTTGTTACTTCCAGGCTTGACTATTGTAATTCCTTATTATCGGGTTGTCCAAATAGCTCTCTTAAACATCTACAGTTGATCCAAAACGCTGCTGCGAGAGTACTGACAGGAGTTAGCAAAAGAGATCATATTTCCCCTATACTTGCTTCTCTTCACTGGCTTCCTGTTAAATCCAGAATTGAATTTAAAATCCTTCTTCTGACATATAAAGCTCTTAATAACCAATCTCCATCATATCTTAAAGATCTGTTCGTACCATATTATCCTAGCAGAACTCTTCACTCTCAAACTGCAGGCTTACTTGTTGTTCTTAGAATTTCTAAAAATAGAATGGGAGGCAGAGCCTTCAGTTATCAGGCACCTCTCTTGTGGAACCTGCTCCCAGCTTGGGTTCGGGAGGCAGATACCCTCTCTATTTTTAAGACCAGGCTTAAAACGTTCCTTTTTGACAAATCTTATAGTTAGGGCTGACTGGGTGACCCACAGGGGTTCGGCTTGTGTCTTCATTTGCACAGCTGACTCCCTCTTGGACGTCCCTTCGTTCTGCCCCTAGTCATGCTGCGATAGGCCTATAGGCTGCTGGGGGACTTCTCTTGATGCACTGAGCCCTTCTCTATCTATCTTTACATTTAATATGTTTACCGTTATTGCATTACATTCACTCCGTTTCCCCCTGTGCTATTTCTCCGAGTGTCCCTGGTCCCAGAGCTGGATGCTTCAGATCTGCGGTTGATGTTCCACCAACCGGTCTACTCTCCACCATGTCCACTGTGGGATGCTGCTGCTGACCTTCCTCCTGCCCTCCGCTTCCAGCTCCCCTTTTCCACCAGTCAACTCTGTATTGCCTTCACTATACTTGTTATGCTAATTTACATACTGCTTGAATTTTACTGCTAGTTATATATGGAGTATGTTTAATGTCAGAGCCGTACATCATAAGAGTAAACTATGAGTCAGTTTTCAATGTTAGTTTATACTTTGTTTGTGTCACATATCCTGTCATACATGTATCCAAATGTGTGTTGTGTTTTCCTTGCTTTCCCACCCATCCCTCTTCTCCCATCCCTCCCCCTTGCCCTCCTCTGTCCTTCTCAACCCGCCCGGCCAGCAGGCAGATGGGTCCCCCCTATATAGAGCCAGGTTCTGCTCGAGGTTTCTGAAATTGAGAGGAGCGGTTGGTGGGAGTGAGGAAACGAGCTGCTGAGTTCTGGATGTACTGAAGTTTCTGAAGGCATGAGCAAGCTCGGAGCCACATGGAAAATGCTATACATCTGGGCATGTTTGGGAGAGCTAACATAGCAGCTCAGCTTGATGATGGCTACAGGATGGGCATCCGTAAACATAACGAGGAGGTTGACAAAAATAGGCATGTGCTGTCTAAAATAATAGACTGCATTAAGTTCTGTGGTGCCTTTGTGCTCACTCTGAGAGGCCATGATGAGAGTGAAAGCTCCGAAAATCCAGGTGTTTTCAGTGGGCTGGTGGATTTTGTAGCATCACTAGATGCAGCTGTCCATGAGCACCTTCAGACTGCCACTGTGTTTAAAGGGAGATCCAAAACAGTGCAGAATGAACTCCTTGACTGCATGCTGGCAGTTTTGAGAGAGTCCATTATTGAGGAAGTTCAGTGTGCAGACTTCATATCCATCCAGGCTGATGAAACAATGGACATCTCCACCTAGTGTGAAAAAACTAAAATAAACTGAGTTTTACCCAAACACTTAATGCTAAAGGAAATATTTAAAACTAATGCAGTCTTGGGTGTATTAGTGATGAGTAACAATGATTGATTTTGACAATGATTTTTTTTTTCCATCATTATTTATTTGTGGATAATTTGTGTGAAATGAAAAACTCACACTCAGTCATGTGCGCATCACATGACTGTAATTAAAAAAAACTTCTGATTAATGTTAACCATAATAAATCATTATTTATGATACTTAATTTCTTTCTGTTTCCTGGCAACTAAAGTTTACTTTTTCTCTTCTGGGGCTGGTCAGAGACTCCCTCCCTACTGTCAACATCACAGCTGTGTGCCTCAGCAGCAGCTGGCCAAGAAGCGTCGCACACTGGGACCAGATGAACTACAGAGGATAGCTACAGAGATGAGATCAACGCTGATACTGTGGTAACTTAGTATCCTACGATATGTCTGTGACTGTTGTCCTTCCTGTTGTTATTCCTTTCTATATATATGTGGACGTCGTCTCTCCCTGAAGTTGATGAGTGGTGACCTGAACAATCAAAACTTTTCTCACCACTCATCAGGACACACAGCTTCATAAATAAATCTAATATCAACTGGCAGCGGTTCCTCCTGGCCTTAACAATCTGAACAACATGGCTCCATGTAACGCTGATAAACCTGCTGGATGAACTGCCACATGTAGATAGCAGGGTGTTTATGAAAAACAGAATTCAATGGCACAACAGCTGCTAGTGCATACACATATGTCAGCAACAATAATTGATTATCTGTGTTGAATTAACGCTGGTATTCAAGGCTGAAGTCTGTTTTTTTCCTCTGTAAAGTAACATGTTTGAAACCTGGTAAATTAAAGAGGGACATGAGGGTGTCCACAACCATATTCCCAAACCTCCAATTTCTCCAATAAAGTACATGCTATTCTGTTGTAGATAAACATTTTCCAAATATAATTCAATAATACGGACATGACCTGAGTGTGTTGTATGCTCTTTTACAGTGTTATAATCATAGTAAGCTGTTATGTGAACAATTGGACAAGACACTTATGTAGGTTCTGTGTGATATAATGTGTGTCTTTCTTTATAGGTTTGTGACACAATCCTGGGCCATGCAAAAGAGAGGTTTGCCTTCACCAAACACCTAATCAGTGCTACACTGCTTCAAGGAGACAGATTCCAGGAGTACAACAGCCAGTTCCCTGAAGCAGCGCTCAACACCACCATGGAGGCCTATCCAATGCTGAACAAGGGCAAGCTGAAAACTGAACTGTCGCTCATCTTCAGCAACACAGAGTTCAGGAGTTGCAATGGTGCTGTGGCTCTGTACCATTTCTTCATGAGCAACAGTCTTCAGGACACCTTCTCAGATACTGTGTCTCTCCTGAAGATCCTCATCACAACACCAATGACGACAGCTGAATCAGAGAGGTGCTTCTCAACACTAAAAAGAATCAAGACCTTCCTCAGGAACACGATGTCACAGGATCGTCTTAATGCACTGGCCATGCTCTCTATGGAAAAGAAACTTGTTAGGCAGACCCCAGATTTTAACCATATTGAGAAATTTGCCTTTCTCAAAGACAGAAGAGCAAAACTTGCATACAAAAAACCCCCCACAGATATAGAGGTGCTGGCTTTAATCTCTAAAATGTGAGGATTTACTTTTTTGTCATTCAATAATGTAAATAGAAATGTTAGTTGACACAAGTGGCACTTAAGACTGAAAGCTTGTTGATTTTCATATGTTCTGAAATCTGAGGAATTACTGTTTTTCTTTATTTTCATTGTAAATATTTAATGATAGTTGACAGAAGCACTTTGGGCTCAAAGCCTAAGATAAGATTTTTATTTATTTGTCACATGCACAGTTATACATAGTATGATGCCTAATAGTTTCAGTATTTTTTTTTTTTTCAGGCAAAGTGACAAATTTTTATTGCTTTGATCTTAAATATGCAGATTTGCTGTTTTATCATTGTCATGTAAGGTTGTTAATGTAAAAGTTAGCTCACATAAGCACTGTCTGCTTTAAGCCTTATAGTTAGGTTTTTTTTAAACAAAATGCCCAATGTTTATTGTTTTCACAGGTATGGATTTGTTTTTGTTTATTTGAGTATGTAAATATAAATATGTTGTTCCAAAGATTTTGCTGGACAGAAGAAGCACTTGGCACTCTTTGAAGCTGGAAAAATGAATGTTTTCTTTTTCTTTTTTACTTTTGAAGTAAAAAATAGATTTGCATATTTAAACATTCTTAATTTGTTTAATTATAGAAAAGGAGATTTTAAGGGTTTGTGTGTACCAATTACACCTTATCTGGAGCAAATCATATCAAACACTGGGGAGAGAAAATTAAAATTCACTAGCTGCTAACATTTACGTGCATTTAATTGTCTATTTGACTCAGGAGTAGTGCTTAGGTGTATTCTCGTAGTGGTGCATAGTAATAGCACATCAAATGGCTGTGAACATAATTTACATCAATTCTTGTATTCCGGTGTTGCCGACTCTGCTATTTGGTTTGGTAAATTAAGTGTGCCCCCCAACAGAAAAATTCACCAGCCGCCACTGATATGTAGCCCTGCGACAGACTGGCGACCTGTCCAGGGTGTCCCCTGCCTTCGCCTGAGTCAGCTGGGATAGACTCCAGCACCCCCCGCGACCCTAGTGAGGATTAAGTGGTGTATAGAGAATGGATGGATGGATCTCTTTGCAAGCGCTTAATTCTGAATTAAAAAGTTAATTCCGAGTAAACTTGGTTCCGAATAAACTACCTGGTGTCATGGCCCCTCCCTCCTCTGTGCTGCGCTCCTGACCAGCTGTCAGCTGTGGCTGATTGGGAGCAGCTTCGGACGAGCAGAGCCGTTCCTAATCTACAATCAGTGGCTCTTAAAACCTGGCTATCCCCACCATTCGGCGGTGGGCCATTGACTGAGATAATTCTGTCTGGGTTGCTCTGTTCATTGCTGCCGCTGACGCTCCGCCGGCCTCTCTGCTCCGGTCGCCCCCTCCCGCTGAGGATTTCCCCGTCTGCTCCGGCCTTCCCTCCCGCTCTGGATTTCCCCGTCTGCCCTGTCCTGCCCGGTCCAGCTCTGGAACTCTCCTGGCCTGCTCTGCCCTGCCCGACCCAGCCCCGGAACTGTGCCCCTGCCCTGGCATCACAGCCCTCAATCCCGGCTGCGTCCAGGCAGCCACCTGCCCGGTTCCTCCGCTCTGTCCTGTCCGGCCCCGCTGCTCTGTTCCTGCAGCCTTTTCCACCCCTCTGTCCCTGCCGCAGCTCCCGATCCCTGGACCTTTTAGTTTGTGAGTTATCAGTCCTTGTGTTTAGTTTAAGCCTGTATCGCAGCCTGTTTTAGTTAGTGTTCTTGGTTTAGTTCGAGCCTGTGCAGTTTATTTTTGTGCCTCCCGTGTGGAGTTGTTTTTACGTTGAGTTCATTTATTAAATCCTGCTCTGAGTATCTGCCTGTCTCTGAGTGCCTGCTTTTCACAACACCTCTGCTTCTAACACCTGGTTTATTCTGATGTTAATTCCAAATAAACTAATCCCTGTGTATGTTAATTCCGCTTTAGTTAATTCCGGTCATTCTACGCATGCTTGGCTCCTCACGTAGCGATGTAGTGACATACACATTCTGCGACCTTACTGGCACAACAGAAGTAGTATGCCGTTGTCAAGTTGCTGTTTCAAAACAACAATAAAAAGCAAAGCGAAAAGCATGCTTTTTCATTGTTCCCCCATGTTGTTGGGGAAAAGAAATGCCACGGCAAATGGAGTTTGTTTTCTTCTGGTAAACAGGAATACGTCACAACCACTCCCTGTCCAATCAGAATCCTTTCCAACAGCAAAATGTGCGGTGCATGTAAACCCTAATTCGGACTTAATATTTCCATGTAAACGTGAAGCACAAAATTTTAATTCCGAATGAGTTAATTCTGCATTAATACTTCTGAATTAAAAAACTTCATGTAACCGTGGCAAGTGTTTTTTTTTATAACTTTTACCGTATTTTCCGCACTATAAGGCGCACTTAAACGCCTTTAATTTTCTCAAAAATCGACGGTGCGCCTTTTAACCCGTTGCGTCTTATGTGTGCACTGAGTTCCAAAATCTGACTGTTGGACCAACCTAGGGACGTAATACGTACACTACACACGCTGGCAGCGATAAACCTATTAGAGAACATTACACAAAGCTGCGTACAGTACTGACTATTGTCCGAGCTTTTGAGAAAGCTGCCATCATTGCTTAACAGCCACACGGCAACGAGTCTGACGCCGACAATGACAAGAGTGAACCCGGCATGTTTGATGTCGAAATTGCCCAGCTGTTCAATTCAGATACACAAGATGAGGACTTTGATGGATTTGTGACAAAAGATTGATCAAAAAATAATGTGAGGGTATTTTTAAATACCTAGTAGAATAAAGTTCAACCAAACTCACTGTTTTGCTTCCATTTCCTTGTTTTAGCATGCGCCCAATAATATGGTGCGCCTTATATTTGGCTTAAGTACAGAAATAAACCCCGTAATCGAAACTGCACCTTATGGTGCTGAAAATACGGTACCTGCTCTGGAACTGCTTCGCTCTCTCAGCAGTCAGTCTTCACCCAAACGTGCTCAGTAGTCACCTACTTGCTGCTAACTTGCAGCACACCATTCAGACTTCTACATGGACCTGACAATTTACATCCCACATCTGTTTAGCTGAGCTATCTTCCTGCCCCCCGCCCACAACACAGCTATTCACACTTTACGCCCACACCAGCTCCCCCTTGCGATATGATCATACTACTGTCCGACCATTTCCTATTCCTGTCCATATCACTACCAAACATCAGACCTTGACACCTCACTCTCTGCCTGCTGCATCCATCCATACTAATCTACAATTTAGATTAATACTGAAGACATCAATACTGTAAAAGAACACATATGGAATTATGTTTTATCTACAATGTAGAAATAATACAAATAAATAAAAACCATTGAATGGGAAGGTGTGTCCAAAATTTTGACAGGTAGTGTGCATGCAATGTTGACAATGTATCATCAAATGTACTTTGAAAATTGTGTAACTAAAGTTGACCATTTTGTCATTTCATGCAAACTTGTAACATATTTGAATGACAGATCTAGAGCAGAAAGGTCAGCGTATGTATACTGACAGTCAATAGAAACTTTGAGTTAGAAATGTACGCAGAATTCTACTTGTAGGGGGGTTGTAATTCCTTGTGGATTTACTGATGATCTACTGCCCTGGTAGTTGAGATAATGATGAGTTGTCATTTTGTCATGATTCATTGCACATGGGTTGGTCACTTTGCAAAAGTGAACCAAATACACACCAAGCAATACTCAGTGAGTATCTGCACAATTTGAGAATGGGTTTTGGAGGCCTACATAAAGGCCCAAAAAAGGCCACCATTGTTAGTCTAGTGAACAGCATCATGCCGCGTCTATCACATGAACAACGTCTCCGGGCACTGGGTATGGTGGAGGCCGGTTTGAGCTACAGTGATGTAGCCAGGCGTATGGGCTGTTCCCAACCCACAACCAGAAGCCTGGTCCAAAGCATGCGCCGACGGATTGCTGCCTGCATCAAAGCAAATGAAGGCCATACTCGGTATTGACTGTTGTGACTGTGTTTGCAGGTGCCGTTTTCTTTTGTGAAATTATTTTTGAAATCATTCTTGAAACTTTAGATTTTTGTTTCTGTATGCCAATATGCTAAAGAAATTATTCATATGAAGAAAATCCAGTTTCGGGCTTCAAAATGTCATGTCATGTCATGTCAAAGACTACTACATTTAGATGTCTAATTGCAAGAGTTTCCTGGTGTCATTACCATCCATTCAGACATTTTTTATGGAAAGTCAGTAGAAGATTGGAACTTGAAGGGAACAGACAACTCACATCTCATCATCATTCTCCCTGTTGAGGGCATTGCTGGAAAATTTGTGGTAAACAAATCCACCCCCACCCTCTCCACACACACACACACACACACACACACTTGCATTTGTATGGCTCACAGCATTTTCATTGACACTAGAAAGCCTTCCCCATCCTGGGGGCTGGGAGATAGACCGTCCATGACAACTTCCGGTAGTTTTCGGTGCTCCCTTTGAGTTACCATTAACTTGAAACTTCACAGCAATATACAGTGCTGTTTACTGATGAAAATCTCTTCTTTCATGTAGTGTTGAACTTTGAATGCCACAAAAATCAATTTGAAATAAAGCATCAGCTTTGATTCAAGAGGTTTGACAAAACTTTCTCTGCGTAAAATTTACAGATGTACTTTTTACAACTTTTTTTTGGAGAGATGTAAGCCAGATAAATTCATACCAGAATGCTGGGAAGAGGAGCGTTTGGCGGTGCAAAAGAAGGGCTCATTGGCAAAAACATATCACATTGTCTGAGAAACATTGTGAAGGCAGTATTTTGGTGTTGACATCTATGGCTGCATCTGGTGTTTGCTGATGATGTGACTGCTAATAGAAGTAGCAGGATGAATTCATAAATGTCTAGAACGATACTTTCTGCTCAGGTTCAGTCAAATGCTGCAGAACTGATAGAATGGTGCTTCACAGATGGATAATGACCTCAAATATGCCAAAGGGAATCCAAGAGTTCCTTCTGGTAAAGAAATTAAATGTTCTTAAATTGCCAAGTCAGTCAGCAGAACTCAAGCCAAAATAATTCTCATTTACTAAAGAGAAAACTGAAGGTAGAAAGCTCCACAAACAAGCAGTACCCAAAGGTGGCCGTTGTAAAGCAAAGTATCTTAAGGAAAGATGGTGATGTCCATGGGTTCTTAGGGTGCTTTCACACCTATGCCTTTTGGTCCGCTTAAAGCGGACTGGAGTCCGCAACACCTGCAAGTACGGTTCGTTTGGGCTGGTGTGAAAGCAGACCAGATTTTTTTGGTTTGGACTAAAGAACCGCTTCTATGTGAACTCCAGTTCGGTTCGCTCCTGGTGAGAACACAAACCTGTCTCCATTCAGACCGGCTTGATGGCACAGCAGACTTTTTGGTCAACGGGAGCTTCCGTAGCAACCTCCAAAGGGAATTTTGGGATAACGATAACATCTTGCAATGCATCTTCTCCGTGCCAAAAACGACTGTGTAATGTTCTTGTACTGAATGCGAGCTTCATGCTGGAACAACAGCAGTATTTGTGCTTGCTGCATAAAGCAATGATACGTATATATGGCAACAAGAACGAACAGGAGAGCATAGTTCTTTGTTTACGAATAAACCTCGATCCATGGAATAAACACAGCCTGTTTTCTTCCGGGATTTTCCCTCTTCACATGCTGCGCCAATCAGCGTTCACCTACGTAATCTAAAACACCTTATTTTGTGAACAGCGCCGCCAAACGACTGGGGGGAGATATAACATTCATTGTAGTTGGTTCAACTGCGAAAACACTGGTGTGAATTCAAACTGAACCAGTTGAAAATAGCAACATTGTAACAACTTTTGGGTCCAAACGAACCACTCTAAGACTAACAGGTGTGAAAGCACCCTCAGACTCCTGATTTACTCCTAAAAGGACCTGAATCCAATAATTTTTATATTTCAAATTATGCTAGTTTGTGAAACTACTTTTCTTTTCCTAGCAGAAGTATCTTGAAGGATTAGGACAGTAGTGCATCCACTGGTGAGTTGCCTCATTCCTTGAGGACACTTGCAAGGCCCAACTATGTAGAACAGCCTCACTCTCCAACCCAGAGCAAGAATAGTTTTGAGATACTGGGGAGCCAGAGGTCGTCATGCCAGCAAGGAGACACTATTCAGAATGTGTGGGGATTCCACCAAAAAGGTTAAACTTTTGAACCAGTTGTGACTCTGAACTAATTTATTCGTTCAAAAAAAAAAAACAAAAAAAAAAACAGGACAGAAAGTTGTGTTGTTTTGGGGTTGGTTTGAGCTTTTAACTCTCACCAGTCAGGGTGGCCTGAGGTCTGTTTTTTTTTACTAATTCTGATTTTACCTTTATATTTCACCTTAAAAACTGTTGATTTTGCTTTGCTTAGTGTCTTTTTTTTTTTTTTTTTAGCACAACCTCACCTGTGTGATTCTACAATTATTTATACATTTTGATATAATGTATGAACACACTTGACCTAAAATTGCAGAAAGCCCAAGTAGGAACAAGTTAGATTCTTTACTGTGGACACCATAAACATGTGTAACCAACCCTTTTCAGAACTTAGATGTCAGGGGTGTGGAGTGTGGAGAACCCAGGCGCAGACACAGTAGACAAACAACCGGGTATTATAGTAAAAACAACTACTAACTGAAAACGAGACTGACCGAAACAACCGGGCTGAGGACAAATACTCACACAAAAGGAACTATGACTGAAGGTGGAAACAAACGGAAGTCCAGGTCAAAACTACAAAGTCCAAAAGGTGTAATCCATAAACGGGGGGAAAACAGAGTTGTCCATTAACAGGTGTAATCCAGAGGTAAAGGGGAACGGAGTCTGGAAAGGAGTGAATCCACGACGATGAGCCAGCGACAACTGAGAGGAATGGCAGGGCTTAAATACAGAGGGGAGGACCAGGTGAAATGAGTCTGAGCTTGACTGCATCAGGTGACAACAATCAGAGGCCAGGTGCAGAGTAGGCAGGGAGCAGCAGTCAGAGGGAGACAGAGAGACCAGACAACACAGGAGGAAAAAACAGGAAAAGGTACCAAAAGGCAGTAACAGAGGCAGAATCCTGACATTAGAATGCAAATATAAATTGTTTTTGTCATAAAATGATGTGCAAATTTAGCAATAAGCACAGTTATACCACTGTTTGCACTAAAATGCAGGAAAATTTGAGTCACTTCTGCACAAATATTTACAAAATCCTCAGAAGTCACTCCAAAAA
Organism: Acanthochromis polyacanthus; assembly: GCF_021347895.1. Classification (NCBI taxonomy): domain Eukaryota; kingdom Metazoa; phylum Chordata; class Actinopteri; family Pomacentridae; genus Acanthochromis; species Acanthochromis polyacanthus. The sequence goes on along the minus strand of NC_067132.1, from coordinate 754,486 downwards.
ACATTTTCTGTCCACCACAGTCTCTGCAATGGCAAAAACAATAGAAACAGGCTTCAGGATCTCGGGGAGAATCTGAGGTTCTGATTTATTCCATTGCTAGAATATGTATATTCTTTTTTTTTATTACATCTGAAGCAAAGTCTTGATTTTCTGTGCATCTTGTGTCTTCCCCGTGTTTGCAGTGTTGCCAACTTAGCGACTTTCTCGCTAAATCTAGCAACTTTTCAAAGCTCCTAGCGACTTTTTTTGGTCAAAAGCGACTAGCGACAAATCTAGCGACTTTTTCTGCCGTTTTGGAGACTCTGATAGGAAAACTCGGATCATTCGGCTTCCTGTCCTGAACAAGCAGCAGGTGCTGCTGTGAGCTTCTCCCCCTCCCAGAGCACAGGCTGTCAGTCCAGTAACCCCGCAGCAGTCCCAGTGTCTGATTAGAGGACACATCACTCCGTGGACAGACGACAGATGAATCGCGCATGCGCAGTCACTACAGATCCCATCCAGACTTACAGAGCCATATAAACGAAAATGTTTCTTCACTGTCATACTAAAATAAACCACAGCATTTAGCCTCTAGTACAAAAACATATTTTGGGTGTTTTATGTTCACTTTTTGGTCTCTTCCACAATGTTATTCCTCTCTCCTACAACATTGATTACAATTACATGCAAACTGGGAAATATGCAGATTAGGCGATGACGTCATTTAGCGACTTTTAGGACAGCCAACAGCGACTTTCCTTGCTGAAGAGTTGGCAACAGTGTGTGTTTGTCAGAGCAGAGTGGTCAAAACCAGTGAGAGACCTGTTTGCTCTGTGAGGGAGGGAGGAGAGTGCAGCTCTCAGCCGCTCTCAAAGCGCAAGGGGGCGCAAGAGACAGAGAGAGAGAGTAATAAAAACACAAGAGAACTATTCCCTGACTAAAGAAAATGGTACAAAGTTCCAAATTCGCACTTTGGCCGCCTCTGCTCTGTGTATTTCCAAAATGTTCCCAGAGAGATAAAGACGCCCAGCGTGAGTGTGTCTGTCTCCGGACGTCCCAGCCAGAGTGTCTCTGCTCCCAGCTAGGAAGATACTGTTTGTTTTCACACGTCACTAACCAAGGTGCAACAAAACCAAGAGAAATATCCCCTGATGTGTCTCAGATTGTTTTTGTCGGTGTTACGACCCCCTCTGGATGTGGCAACAAAGGAGGAAATGCACAGAGGGTTTCAGTGAAACAAAAGATCATTTATTTATAAAGAAACATACCAGTGGGATGTGGTAGTTAGAATCAGTGGTGTGTGTGGGTGTGTGGTGGTAGTGGAGAATGCGCAGTGCGTGTTGTCAGTGTAAAACAAAACCGAATTCTACCAAAGACCCATGGCTGGCTAGAGATGTGGAGTAGATATGGGGAGGCAGCAAACAGTGGCAGAGCAGAGCCAGAGAATGGCAGAGCGGCAGAGCAGCCTCTGGCTCAGTCAGCTGGCTTATATAGCCTGATGCATTCCCCAGGTGTGGCTGGTTAATTGATGATAGCTCCGCCCAGCTTGAGAGCTGCAAGTAGAGCAGTAAAAGACCAAGGCCTTGGGGCCGTAACAGTCGGCTACAAAGAAGGCTTCACACAATCTCCCGTTTACCATACAATGACGCACTCTCCTAAAGTTCGCTCAAAAGTTCAGCATTTATTATTCATCGTAACTCTGGTTTTACTCGACCTATCAATATAACTCAGAAAATGGTAACTAGACGTGGGATCTGCTGCCAGAGCCAGTGGCGGGGCTTCTTTGTTCATGCGTCACCTGTGTCAACACTCTCCAAAGTCTGCACTAGCAACAGGACAGATGCTACTTTCCACCAAGATTAAAGGATTGACATGTTTCTCTGTTTTTCTAGCAAGCATTTTCGGCAAGAGAGGACTCTCCACTGAGTCCAAAGTTTGATGTTTAGTTGTGCGTAAAAGACGCACAAAATACGCTCAGGTAGAGTTTAGTAAAACAATGTGGCATTTATGATTGATCATAACTCTGGTTTTACTTGGCCGATCAACATGACTCAAAAACAGGTAGAAAGTTCAAAATCCGCACTTTCGACACAAGTTTAAAGGGAGATTCGTCAATGCTTCATCTTCCTGCTCATTTGTGTATGCAGCAGCGCGCAGTATTGACGCGCCGGTGTGTCACTTGAAATGTGAAAGTTAAAACAAGATTTTTTTTTTAAATCGAAAAAAGGACATTTTAATTAATTGGCTTTTATCTAATTTTGTTTAATTCTTAATTTCTTCTTGGATAAATTACTACATTTTGAGTTATTGAGGTAAAGATTTCAAGATGATAACTGCAACGTATTGGGACGGCAGGGAAATGCTAAACCTTTACTGCCACTTGTTGGACATCGGTGGTATCTTTAGTTACAGTGGGGATCGAGAGTTTGGGCACTCCAGGTAAAAATTTGTATTATTGTGCATAAAGAAGCCAAGGAAAGATGGAAAAATCTCCAAAAGGCATCAAATTACAGATGAGACATTCTTATATGTCAAAAAAAGTTAGATTGAATTTCCATCATTTATACTTTCAAAATAACAACACACAATAATGGCATCTGCAAAAGTTTGGCCACCCTGCAGAGTTAATGCCTTGTACTGCCCCCTTTGGCAAGTATCACAGCTTGTAAACACTTTTTGTAGCCAGCTAAGAGTCTTTCAATTATTGTTTGAGGTATCTTCACCCATTATTCCTTTCAAAAGTCTACCAGTTCTTTGTGATTTCTGGGCTGTCTGTCACACACTGCTCTTTCAAGGTCTATCTATAGATTTTCAATTATGTTGAGGTCAGGAGATTGTGAAGGCCATAGCAAAACCTTCAGTTCATGTCATACAACTAGTGAGTGAACCCAAGCAGCAGGCACAGACAGGCGGATGGATTAATGATGATTTAATAAGTAAGAGTATATTTATAACAGAAAAACTCTAAATCAGGGAAGCAAGGGGAAATAACGAAATGGAGAAACTAACGGAAACTAAACTAAGGGCGGACCCGAAGGCCGAGGTAGAAACTAAACATAAAACTAACCAACCAAGGAGGGGAACTCACAGAAAAGTCCAGAGAACGGGAGACGAGGTCAGGGGAAGAGGCAGACAAGGGATTCCACAAGGAGTGGCAAGGTCCGGTGAGCGATGTGCATAAAAAGGGGTGGGTTATGCAGAGTCCAGCGTGCAGAGTGCAGAGTTCTGTTGCAATGATCCAGCACTGAGGAGTGGAGAGAGCTGGGCTTTATGCAGCGCTGATTGTTCATTCACTCCGGCTGTGCTGGGAGCACAGCTGCTCTTCATTAGTTTGACGAGCCCGATCACTGGAGCAGGCGTGACAGTTCATGCCTCTTGATGTAATCCACCGTGTATTTTGAGGTGTGTTTAGGATCATTATCCATTTGTAGAAGCCATCCTCTCTTTAACTTCAGCTTTTTCACAGATAGCATCAAGGAAGCGTCCAAAATTTGCTGAAATTTCATTGAATCCATTATTCCTTCCACTTGTCCAATGTTCCCTGTGCCACTGGCTGCAATACGACCCCAAAGCATGATTGATCCACCCCCATGCTTAACACTTGGACAGAGGTTCTTTTCATTAAATTCTGTGCCCTTTCTTCTCCAAACATACCTTTCTCATTACGGCCAAAAGGTTCTATTGTAACGTCATCGGTCCACAGAACTTGTTTCCAAAATGCATCAGACTTGTCTCGATGTTCATTTGCAAACTTCAAACGCTGATTTTTGTGGTGAGGATGTAGAAGAGGTTTTCTTCTGATGACTCTTCCATGAAGACCATATTTGTACAAGTATCTCTTTATAGTGGAATAGTGTACCACAACTCCAGTGTCTGCCACATCTTTCTGGAGGGATCGTGCAGTCAAACGTGGGTTTTGACTTGCTTTTCTCACAATCCTGTGAGTGGTTCTGTCTGATATTTTTCTTGGTCTTCCAGATCTTGCTTCAACTTCCACTGTTCTGATGACTGCCATTTCTTAATTACATTCCAAACAGGGGATATTGGCATCTGAAAACGCTTTGCTATCTTCTTATAACCTTCTCCTTCTTTGTGAGCATCAACTGTTTTCAGTTTCAGTGTTCTAGACAACTGCTTAGAAGAACCCATGGTGCTGATTGTTGGGTCAAGGTCAGATGAGTCTGGGCATCTAAAATCTTTGAGACTGATGTCTGGTCTTTCCAGATGATGATTGTGAACAATCCATAACACTGTCAGGTCTCAGCTTTCCAAAGGGGGGCAGTGCATGCTATAAACTCTGCAGGGTGCCCAAACTTTGCAGACACCATTATTTTGTTTTCTGTTATTTTGAAAGTGCAAATGATGGAAATAAAATCTAATGTTTTTTGACATATTATAAGAATGTCTCATCTGTAATTTAATGCCTTTTGGAGATTTTTCCATCTTTCCTTGGCTTCTTTATGCACATTAATACAAATTTTTACCTGGGGTGCCCAAACTTTCGATCCCCACTTTATGTAATCAGTCTGACTTAAACACACACATACACACACACACACCGAATACACACACACACACACACACACACACACACACACACACACACACACACACACACACATATATTATGTATATAGTATATGAAAGAAAAAGCACTCAGAGAACGCAGTATTCCACCAAGGCTGCTTAGTTATATCATTTCCGATTGTTGAAAGAATGTGGCCATTTTATATAGATGTACCAACAAACAAAGTGACCTTGTGCTGAGTGCTGAGTACGTGTGTGTTATGCATGGGTATGTTATGTAAGGATACTGAATTGCGTGACCTAAATGTGTAGCGGAATTGGAAGGGATTAGGAAAACACCCCCACAACTTAATCAATTGTTCGTCGTATCATTTCCGATGGATAAGTCCCCATAAGTCCACAATGGTCGATTTGCAGTAGGATCACAGTCGTGATTTTCAGCAGGCAGCTGACATAGTTCTCACTTGTAGTCACAGTGACAGTAACATCGTGCCGCTATCTCACAATGATACAGCAATCTTTCACAATTCCGTGGATCCAGACTATAAGCCGCATCACTGTCAAAATCTAATAAATTGGTCTTTGAGTCAATTCTGACCTTTGCTGAAAATTTTATCCAAATCCATTTGTCCATTTTTGAGTAATGTTGCTAACAGACAGATAGACAAACAAACATACACCAATTGTCACATAACTCCACCGTTCCTTGATGCAGTAATGATGATAGCAAGGTTGTGCATGCCCTGTCATGCACTGCCAGGCAGACATCCACAAAGAATGAGTGACGACAATCATGACAACAGTCAAAACAAACTTAATTCACTGCTTAAATTTTGTGTATCTCTGATTGATCTGAATATATTGAATAGAATGTCTGGTTTATACAAGTATGTAGCCCAGGTTTCATCATGTTATACTATTAAGCCATTGCATTTAATTTTTTCAACTTCAGGTAGCAGTTGTATTCTTCCCCATACATGTGTCTGCATCTCTGTCCCATGATAACTGTGTGATGCAACTGCAAAGCCTATAGTGCTTAACAATACCTCACACTGAGTGCAATCCCCACTTGCACAAAAGCACCAATACGGCTGCACATGAGGTTTCTTGTGAGATGGATAGAAAAGCCACAAAGATAGATATGGGAACTGAAAGGAATGAAAGAGAGGTTTGGGTTGACCACTGGAGTGTTAAGCTGATTCACTGGTGGAACTGATGTTCAGTCTATTATTTTGCTGTGTCTGAGACCCTTGTTCCGCTAATAGTGCTATTTATCCATGCAGGATGTCCGTGAATCAATAGATGGAATGAGATATTAGCAAACCCCCTCCTCTGGTCACAAGGGATAGTCTTACATTTAACACCAGCGGATTTTTCTGGAACTCCATAGGAGGTTTTCTAGAGATGATAAAAGACATGGTAGATTGAGGAATGGCGAAGGGTAAAATTAAAGAGAGAAATGTAGGATAAAGAAAAATAATGTCTCCAATATGTTTGTGAAATGAGCACCCTTATGGATATTTTTCTTCTGATGCAGTTCAATTTCCTCAGAGCTGCAAACTCAAACTCTCAGTAATTTATATTTTAGTTTACAAAAAAGTATTGTTGCCATAATAACACAATATTATGTGTAGTCTAAATGCTAAAACATCTTAGTTTCTTGTGCTACTATGGTAACATTACAAAAAAACTAGGATAACATCAGACAGCGGTACATTAAAACTAGACAAGATAAAGTGTTTGACCTATTGATAATGATAAACTACAGTTAAGGAATCATCAGAATTGTAAACAATCTATGCTGAATTTTGACAAATGTTTGTACCAAATTTCACAGAAATGCATCCTATGGTTGTAAATATTTTTCTTCATCTTCATGATGCTATAGACAAAAACTCAGGGTTACTAAAGTAAGTATTATTCTACTGGGAACAAAATTATTTTAATCCATCAAGAGAATAGTGGTTACACTACAGAAAAAAATGACAAGTATCACCATGAAACACAATGTTTGGGGGTACCAGAAGTCATGAAAATTGATCTAATAAGCTTATTTCAGACAGAGGATACCTGACATTGCTGTTTCATCAGTCTGTTAAAGGGATGGCATTCTGTCATTCAAATATATTTACGGTCACAGTGTCCCTCATAATTTCATTCAGATATTCCCATCACAGTGACAGAGATAGCCACAAATTCATGATGGCTAACATTATATTTTCATATACATTAGACAGTACACTGAAGAATGTAAGGTCTGTGGTAATTACCACTTTGGGTAGCAGCTGTTAATTTAATGTGGAAATTGCTTTACCCTAACCAATAACACCTGTTTTTGTTGTTGCACCTAGTTGACCCTAGAGAGCTGGGTCATAACAAGTAGGGACCCCTCCTGGGCCATAAATGATCCGAAGCCAAAGGTAAAGTCATTTAATTGCTTAGTGTTTTTTTCGATTGATTGTAGGTAAGTTGGCAGCTGACAGCATTATTATTCAACAATTATTCAACAATAAAAAGAGGAGGGAGCCAATAGTGGGTGATGTAGAAAGAGCTGACGAAATCAACTTGTTCTTCAACAGATTTGACACTGTGGACACACCTACTTCCACTGCTGCTCCTCCTTCTTCTCGTCAACATATAGAAATCCCCACTATAGCTCCTCCTTCTTCTCCTCTGTCTCCTACACGTCTCCACAGCTGCAGCCACTTCCCTTCTAGCACCTGTAACCGTCTCTGTCACAGAGACAGGGGTGATGTTGGAGCTTCAGAGACTTTGCTCTGGGAAGGCAGCTGGCCCAGATGGTGTATGTCCAAGACTGCTTAAAGACTGTGCTGCACAACTGTGTCAACTTCTCCACAGGATCTTCAACCTGAGTCTACAGCTGGGGCGGGTGCCTGCTCTCTGGAAAACATCCTGTATTGTACTAGTACCAAAAGTCAAATGTCTGGCTGAACTAAATGACTACAGACTATTGCCCTGACCTCACACATCATGAAAATCTGGAGCGGCAGGTTTATGTCTATTGAGGCTTGAGGTCAAAGACAAATTCGATTCCTTGCAGTTTGCATACAAAGAACACGTCGGAGTGGATGATGCCATCCTCTTCATGCTTCACTGTGCCGTCTCATCTGGAGGAACCTGGAATTTATTGTGAGAATCATTTTTCTTTGATTTTTCAAAACGCATTCAACTCCATCCAACCCACCATCCTCAAAGACAAGCTCACAGAGATGGGAGTGGATCCTTCCTGTGTTTCATGGATCACAGATTACCTGATAGGAAGGCCACAGTTTGTCAGGCTGGGGAACTGTGTTTCTGGGACATTAATAAGTAGTACCTGGGGCTCCACAAGGAACAGTCCTGGCTCCATTCCTTTTCACACGGTATACATCTGACTTCAAATACGGCACTGAGTCCTGCCACATTCAGAAGTACTCTGATGACACTGCTATCGTGGCATGTATCAGAAATGGACATGAAGCTGAATACAGAGATCTTATAAGTGCCTTCAGTGACTGGAGTCACAAAAACTGCCTGCTACTCAACACCTCAAAGACAAAGGAAATGATCATAGATTTCCACAGAACCAAAACCCCTCTTCATCCAGTGAACACTTGTGGTGTGGACATCGAGGTGGTGACATCATATAAATATTTAGGTGTCCACCTTGACAATAAATTAGACTGGTCTAAAATGCAGACTTCATTTACAAAAAAGGCTAGAGCCGATTTTATTGCCTCAGAAGACTTCGATCTTTAGACATCTGCAGTAAGATGCTGCAGATGTTTTATCAGTCTGTGGTAGCAGGTGTCCTGTTTTATGCTGCAGTCTGCTGGGGAGGCAGTATAAAGAACAAGGATGCAAGGTGTCTGAACAAACGGATTAAAAAAGCTGGCTCTGTAGTTGGAATCAGATTGAACACATTGGAGGATAAGGTGGAAGAGGATGGACACTTAGAAAGATGGAGGCCATTCTGGCAAACATGGATCATCCACTTCACATCTGCCTCATTGACAACAAACATCAGAGGACAGCTCTATCCCTGCGCTGCAGGACTGAAAGATTCGGAAATCTTCTTGTCATCAGCAATCAGACTGTTAATTCAAAAGCAAAAAGATGAGACCAAACAATTGAATTTCTCTTCGGGGATCAATAAAGTCATTCTATTTCTATTCTATTACTTGATCAGGGGCACGTCTCACTGTGTTTAGAGAACATGTGTATGCAGTTGGCTCAAGTTTAAGTGGTGACAGTATTGTTGTGTATAAAACTTGTGATTTGTGGAAGGTCTGTTGTGTACACAATCTGTGGTGTATGTGGTTTGAGGCACTTCCAACTTTAGTTTCATTGGCTGTAGATGTTGCCCAAAGCAGCAGATAAACTTTGACTCTATGTGACAGCTCACTATTTGATCTGAATAAACAGTGTGATTTGCCATTAGTTCCTGGTCGATCTGTCATCATGCTGGGAATTATTTATACATATAAGTGTCATAACCAGCTCAATGGCCCATGACAAAGGCATAAGAGGAGTCCGCTTTTTCAAAATAATCAGCAATTTAATTATAAATTGAAATAAAATAAACAAAGGATAAACACAAGCATGAGGTGGTGTCTCGTCTGTACTATGATTAATGTGTATGTGCGCTGTGTGGAAATAATGTTGTGCAAGGTGTTGTAAAGTGCCCCTAACAAAGAAACTAGCATAAAATGGTGCATAGGGCGTCGGCGGCTGGAACCAGGAGGCAGAGAGAGCCAGCGCCCCGTAGACCACAGGAAGCAGTATATATAGTAGAAATGGTACAGCGGGCCCAGTGCTCCACATCTCAATCATTTCTCCTGGCCAAATCCCAGCACCTTAAAGAGAACAGCTGTTTATTAGTTCACCTAATAGGCAGACACACACGGGGGCCGTCACATAAGTAATTAATGAAGTTACTTGTATTGTTTCCATGGGTGTAAATGTGCACAAGCCTGTGGTTTGAAGACAGTCATATGGCAGCTTTTTATTAAATTCAGAGGATACACTCATACAAAGAAGCAACAAACTAAACTTGAGCAGTTTATTTTTTCAAAGTTTATTTTTCATTGACATTTCAGCTTGAGGTAGCTGTGACAGTGTAAGGTAAAGAGAATGAAAAAGGTGTTTTATTCATTTGGTAAACAAACTCTATCTTTTGCTCTCTGTGATGTTTTTGGGCCAATAGCGGTGCTGAAAGCTTGAAACAGTTTTCCTCAAATTACTTTATACAACTTAAACTATGTTACTTGTTTATTATTTATTTACTTAGAATCTGAAATTCCAGATATAATGTAAGAATATGCCCTCGCTGCAATTTCACAGAGCTCAAAGTAATATCTATACAAAATTATAAATAGAGAAAATTAACAAACTTTCACTTGAGAATGTGTGTGTCGTGAACTGCTGCTCCAGTTGTGTGTTTCCTTCTGAAGTAATTGTCTATGATAAGCAAGGAGGAATATAACAACTATAGAGACAAAATGTACTGACAAAATATTTATTAAATATGAGTTTCATTAATTTAATTAATCTTTCCATAAAAACTTGCCTCACATTTAATTTTACAGATAGAGCGAGTGAGAAATTACAGTATACCTACTGTGTGAGAAAATTTAAAGAAATGAAGAAAAATATGTTTGCAAGGTTCACCTTGAACTTTGTATTGTTAGGATGTTTGTATGAAAAGAAGTTTATACTCATGTAAAACTAATACGGATTATCACTGATGTGGGAGGCATCCATCCGAACATCTCCCTTGGTAGTTGTATTAAGTTCATTTTGTCGATATATACTATATGAAACTGTTAACTTCTTTAAACTGACAATTCAAACTGTCTACAAATCTCAAGGTAACATATCAACACAAAACTGAAAAAAGCACTCCAGTACAAAACCAGGATTTGTTTTAACAGCATACCAAGTGGTGTCGTCAAACCTCCCGTCGTACTCCTGACTTGTGACTGTCAAACTGACCACGTGATAAAAAGGACACGTCACCAAACGTCAGATGACGCTCTGAGGAAGACAGCAGGAGCTGTCGAAACATGTCAGCAAGGTAACAAACTTTTCTGAATTGTCGGTTTAAAGAAGTTAACAGTTTCATATCTCCCTTGATATTTCTCAGAAATATGACACCTAAGGACACAAAGCCTTTGACATATTTTGCTTCTTAGCTGATGAAATGCATTTGTAGTGTACCCTCAGGCCAGGACTAATTAATTAAAATTTGTGACAGTACTCCAGATTGTAGCAAAAGAGATACCTGATCTATGTTTTCTGAACCTCAGACCTCAATATATATAGCAATGGCATTCGCTTTCTCTTTTTTTTTGTTTGTCTGCATTTATTCTCATTGTTTAAACTCCACAGAAGGGGTGTCAACACTTTATGAGATTAATGCATAGTTTAGTCTTGCAGCCAAATATTTTATTATTTAGTGCCTTCGTGTGACCATCACCAACCCTCCCTGAAAGCTAAGCTGACATTCTTTATTACAAATCCCTGTTAAGAGCCAGGGAGGGCAGTGCTACACCTAAGTGGTGACGTGCAAGGAAACAAAGGGTGGACAGGATGAGACCCGACGGACAGGGACAGGGACTAGCAAGCGGTGCTAGTACATCTGAAGAATATCAGATGCTGAGTTATTCCTGACTATTAATTACCCATCAATAAGACAAAACAAACACACACACACAAAAAACCCAGAAAAACCGAACAAACAGAAAGGATAAACAAATGAATAAATAACCAAACGATACTGAACACCATAGTTGTGGGTGTCATGTCAGTATAGAGTGGAATAATCCAGAAGAAGATACTAGAGAAAAGGAGAGCGGGTTTAGTGTGAGTTTAGACTCTGGAGAGAGTCTCAGCACATTCTGGCGGGTCCCATCACTGCTCAACAGCGGAACTCGACAGGAGCTGGTGGGACCTGAACAAACATGCACATGCAAGTGTGAAAGACCCCGAAGCCCAGAACAGCCATCACAGCAATGCAGGGCCAAGCCGACAGGGTACCCCCCCCAGGCCGCAGGAGCCACAGGGTGGCACCCCCAGAGAGCAACCGGACCACCGTGTACCACACAGACCCCGAAGACAAGAGGGAGCAGCTACCAACACCCCCAGCACACCAGAACCGACCCAGGCAGCCCAGGGCAAGAGGACCCACCCGCCACCCAAGCCCCAACCCGCTCACCCCAGCCAACCCCACACCCCACCACCCCACCCACCCACCCACTCCCCACCCACACCCCACCCCAAGGGGGCCGACGGTCCCAAGCAGCCAGGAGGCCAGACACAGGGGCAGAGTGCCCCACCGAAGGGACGGCAACCAGCCCATCACTGGGCAGGCCGCCACCGGAGGCCGGCCAGAGGGAACCGGAGCCGGGTCTCAATGCGAGTCCAGAGGGCAAAAATGGACAGAGCAGTGGGGCCCAGCGACTCCAACGGGGAGGCACCCCACATAACCCCCCTGCACCAGCCCCCGGGCGAGCACAGAACACCAAGGCCCCCACATCCCGCGACGCGAACCGACCCCCCAGCAGAACAGAGCCACCACACACCACCAGCCCGCGCCACAGCCACAGCACCCACCAGGACAGCCAATCCGGACCCCGCAGCCCACCAAGAGCCACCGCACCAGCCAGGACCCATCAGGCATGTAGGAGAACCCCTACAGGCCACGACCCCCCGGCCCCGGGGACCCCCAGCCACAGCGACACGGATGATGGTACACCCTGCCGCCCCATAGCCGTAAGGGGGCCAGATCCCACCAGCAAGGCCATAACTGTGAAACCCATCCATTACTCCCCTATTAATACATTTCCCGATCCCTGATGGGAAACATTATCCCAGCACCGTGATAGTGTAACCCTGAGTGTCATGTGGTGCATTAAAAGTGGGGAGGCCAGGGGGGCATCAGCCAACCCAGACCTACCTGCAAGGTGAGTGTGTGTGAGGCATTAAAAAAAAAAGATTGGAGAACAGGGGAGACAGGCAAAAGGGTGATGAGAGGGAGACAGGGCCATATAGCCTTGCCACCCGCCCCACCACAGTGCCCATCGTTCCCATCCCCACCTGCCCTCAGGGCCCTAACTGTTGTGTCCCTATATGAGCCTAAAGGTTGCTATTTACAGTGAGGTGTGAAAAATGTGAAGTGCACAATAAGAGGCAGTCTGGTGAGGATCCGGCCCAAGAGGACAGAGCAGTGGGGGAGACAGGTAGACCACCGGTACTGATGCAGAGGGCCCCCAGAGCCAAGAGGCAAGGAACCAGGGAGGGCCCACACGAACCAACTGGCCCAGCCAGCACAACAACCCCTGGGAGCTGCAGATCAGAACAGCGCCGCGGCAGGCACCATAGCCCAAACACGGGCCAGCTGCATGCAGCACCCTACCCCGAAGGGGGGACCAGGCCACGCCACAAGGAAGCGAGGGCCACAAGCCGCCACGCCCACCCAGGAGCCGGCACGCCAAGGATGCAGGGCGCCCACCCCGCAGCGCCCCCGAGACCCCACCTACCCCACCACACCCCAGGACAGCACCAGACCCGGACAGAGGCCCCCAGCCAGCAGAAACTGGACTCCAGTGGCGGCACGCAGGCCAGGATCAAGGCCTGTGCCCAGATGAGCCAGAGCCACCCCTTCAGAGAGACCACCCAGCCCCCAGGCCAGATCCCCCGGCCGCAGAGGGCCCCCCACAGGAGAGGGAGAGGGGCGAGGAGGAGTGGGCAGGCAGGAGAGGAGGGAGGAGGAGGGAAGCGGAGCGGGAAGGGACAGGGGAGCAACGGAGGGACCAACCCATCCCAAGACCCAGGACCAGCCATGCGCCCCCAGAAGAGATCAGCCACCGACACCCCCGAGAGAGCGTGCAGACCCAGCAGACCCAGAGCTCAATGGGGGAGACACCAGAGACACCCACACCCAGGGAGAGGGGCCCAAGCCACCCCGACTCCGCAGAGCCAGAGAGCAACCCCGGGAACCATAGGGAAAGGACACCACCAGTGTATGCACACGGCCTTGAAGTCCATGGTGCTATCAATCTTTGAGAGTTGGAGGGTTAATAAACTGAAATAAAGCAGAGGAAAGTTAGACCATATGCACAGACAGAACAGGTATCACTTTTTTTATGAGGGCAGTGGCATACGCCCACATACAAGCAGGAGCTATAGATTAATATTTAATGAATTAATAAATGGAGACCATTTTTCTTTAAATGAGTCCAATTGTTTTATCCGGGTAGCAGATATTCTCTCCAGTGAAATGTGTTCTGTGAGGAGGTTCAGCCAATGGATGATGTTGAGGGCTTTCTTATCTTTCCAGTTAACTAAAATAGTTTTTTTGGCAATAGTGACAGCTGCAAGTGTGGGTTGGATATGAATGTCCGGTAAGGCTGTTAGCGTTAGGTCACCAATTAGGCAAATGTTCGGGGAATGTGGAATCCCACAGCCCAAAATATTGGAGAATTTCTGTGTGATTAGTGCCCAGAATTGATAGACGGGTGTACATAGCCAAAGAGCGTGAAAATATGCGTCAGCCATGTTTTGGGTGCATTGAGTACATGTGTCTGAGTGTGAGAAGCCCATTTTATATAATTTATATTGGGTTATATGTGTTCTATGAAGAACCTTAAATTGGATCGGTTGTAAGTTGGTGTTTTTTGTTATTTTAAATGTGTTTTCACAGGTCTGGGTCCAAAAATCAGAGTCAAAGGATTTGGATAAGTCTTTTTCCCATTTGTGAGTTGGTAGGTGAATAGAGTATGTCTTTGAAAGTAAACTATACATTTTTGAGAGGTTCTTTTTGTTTCTTGGAGACAGTTTCATAATATTTAATATTTAATATTCTAGTATTTGACAAATTCAGGTGGCTGTAAATCAGTTGGCCGTGAAGTAGACTGAAGCGATGGAATTCTACTTGTAAGCGTCTTCTTTACCTGTAGGTAGTGGAGGAAGTTTCCATTTCTTATTTCAAATGTTTGGAATAAGTTTGTATATGTCCTTAATATGTTATTATCAAAAAGGTGATGGAGGTGGGTGACTCCTCTCTCTGCCATGCCTGAATAAAGAGCTATTTTATTGTTTGCAAAATCAGGGTTGTGCCAGATTGGGGACAGTATGCTGGATTTTAATTGGGAGCCTGTGACCTCCAACGTTTTCCACCAAGCAGACAAGGTGGAGGCGATCATTGGGTTCTTGAAGCAGGAGTGATGTTTAAGGGCAGAAGTGATAAAGGCAGGTCAGAGATTTTGATCTGGTTACAATCTAACTGTTCTAGTTCTAGCCAGGAGTTATATTCTTCATGTGGGTGAATCCATTTGTTGATATACTGTAGTTGGTTGGCTAAATAATAATACATGAAGTTGGGGGCTCCCAGTCCCCCTTCGGGTTTATTCCTCTGGAGGGTGGCCAGACTGATTTTAGTCTTTTTGTTCTTTGAATAGAATTTACCAATGGCAGAGTCTAACGATTGAAACCACTTTGATGTGGGTTTAAACGGAATCATGGAAAAGAGGTAGTTGATTTTAGGTAATATTTTCATTTTGACTGTAGCTATTCGTCCCAAAAGGGAGATGGGGAGGTTATTCCATCGCCTTAGATCTTCACAGACTTTGTCCAAAAGTGGGGTGTAGTTCAGGTGAACTAGCTCTGAGAGTTTGGAGGAAATATTTATGCCCAGATATCTGATGTTGCCAGTAGGAATAGAATAATGCGAGTTTTGGACTATGGGATTCCATGAGTTTTCTGTTAAAGGTAATATGATTGATTTTGACCAGTTGATGGAGTAGTCTGAAAGACATGAGAAGGTTGTAATGAGGTTAAATACTTCCTTCACTGAGGTTTTCGGTTCTTGTAGGTAAAGTAAAATGTCATCTGCGTATAGGTTAATTTTGTGTTCAGACTCCAAAGCGCAGATACCTTTGATATGAATGCTCTGACGTACAGCTGTTGCTAATGTTTTGATAAAGATCGCAATCAATAAAGGAGAGAGGGGGCATCCTTGTCTTGTTCCCCTTTGCAAACTGAAACTTTGTGAAGTGATTCCATTAGTGGTGACTGTAGCCTTGGGTGAGTTGTACAGAGCCGATATCCACTGGATAAACGACTCTCCGAAGCCAAAGTTGTGGAGCACAGCGAAGAGAAAAGACCAGTTAACTTTGTCAAAGGCTTTTTCTACATCCAGCGACATAACGATAGCTTCTTTGTTGTGGTGTTGCGTCAAAGAGATTAAATTTAGAAGTCTTCTGATATTGTTGGTGGAATGTCAGCCATTTATGAAACCTGTTTGATTATAGTGGATTATTGACGGGATAATTTTCTCCAACCTTGAGGCAAGTGCTTTTGAGATAATTTTGATGTCAGTGTTGATTAGTGACAGAGGTCGATAGCTGGAGGGAAGTGTAGGATCTTTGTCTGGTTTCAATAATAATTTAATTGCAGCTGTATTCATATGCAAACTTATATAACCATTATTTTTAATCTTTGTCACTGTCCTGAAGAAAAGTGGTGCTAACATTGACCAGAAATGTTTAAGAAATTCAGCAGGGAAGCCATCAGGACCAGTTGCCTTGCCTGCTGGCATACTGTCTAATGCACACTGTAATTCTTTGATAGACAATGGAGCATCTAGTGTGTCTCTGTAATCTGATGTTAATTCGGGCAAGTTTAGATGGTCAAGAAAGATATGAATATCTTCTTCGTTTGGGTTAACTGTTGATGAGTAGAAAGTCTGATTAATTTCCTGGGGTGACTGAGTATATTTCCCTGAGGGATCCTGAATTGCTGTTATGAAGGATTTTTCTTTATTGCGCTGGAGTTGGTTTGCAAGAAATGTTCCTGATTTATTGTTGTGTTCAAAATCATTATATCTCAGCTGTTGTAGTAAGAACTCTGTTTTCTTTGATAAGATATTATCGAGTTTTAGTTTAACATTTTGTAGTTCAGACCATAATTGATCACTTGGATTTATTGCATAGTTCTCTGTAAGTTCTTTAATTTTTTCCTCAATTTCTTCCTGTAGTTGTTGATCCTTGTTTTTCTTGTACGAGGAGTGCGATATTATTTTGCCTCTGATTATGGCTTTTCCAGTTTCCCAAAGTAAAGATGGAGATACATCATTGGAGTCATTGTTTATTAGAAAGTCTGCCCACTCACTTCTTATTATTCGATCAAATTCCTGGTCTTCGAGTAGAGAGATGTTTCGGCGCCAAGTCTGAGGAGATTTATCGATGGAATCTGTTTGCAGGCTGAGAGATATTGGTGCATGGTCGCTGATAATGATTGGGTAAATTTTAGTAGTAGCTTTGTGTGCGATAGAGTTATTTGAGAGGAAAAAGTCAATTCTTGAAAATGTTTGGTGCACCTGAGAGAAAAAAGTATCGTCCCTCTTTGTTTGGTTTTTGAGTCTCCAGACATCTTCTAGTCCAAAATCTTTCATATAATCATGTATGACTTTAGCTGATTGCGGTTGTTTTGCATGTATTGGACTATTAGATCGATCTAGTGACGGGTTTAATACTATGTTGTAGTCGCCACCGATAATGGTTGATAAGTCTGCTAAGTGGGAGAAAACCACGTTAAAGAAGGCTGGATCATCATTATTCGGGGTGTACAGATTTGGCAATTGAATATAATTTATTAAAGATTGTTGCCTGGATAATAATATATCTGCCCTCTGAGTCCGTTACTGTGCTATTTAAAGTGAATGGTACTCTCTTATGGATTAGAATGGAGACCCCTCTTTGTCTGCTGTTATAGCAAGATGAAAAGATGATATTATAATTTGAATGTAATAGAGATTATTCTTCTGATTGCAGATGCGTTTCTTGGAGGAGCAAAATATCTGCTTTTAATTTATAGACATAATCCATAATTTTAACTCTTTTTGTTTGTGAGCGTATGCCATGAATATTCCAGGCTACAATATTTAACTTGAGCATAAAGAGAGAAGTTCAGTCATTGAATAAGTAGCAATATAGAATATTGTCTGTGTGTGTCCTTGTGAGCTGTTTGTTGCTGTCTGTGAGCTGTGGGTGTTGGAGAGTGATGTACATAGCAAGTCAGGATCTATATATGCATTATATAATAGCACAACATTGCCCGAAAAACTATCAACAAACACCTTATAAAACATACAAGCACAATAAATATGGGGGGTACATAGGGTGTGAGTGAAAGTGAGGGGGGTGAGTGTGTGAGAGGGGGAGAGGGGTAAAGGGAAACATTTTGAGAGGGATAGACAGAAAAGTAGTAGGAGGAGGGGGTTCTCCAGTGGGGAGTGTAGATAGGGAGAGTGACACATTTACATTTGTGTGATTTTGATTTTTTTTATTACGTTTTCTAAACTAAATTAATAAGTGGTATACTAAGTGTTTAAGTCTTTATTATTATTACTATTAGAAGAGCCAGGGGGTAATGGAAGATTCCTGAAATAGCTGCCCATCTATGTATAGTTTGTCCACAACTAGTGCAGTTCGTTTACCTTTCTGCCTGTATTCTTTCATGATGGGGTATAAAACTTTGCGCCTCTCGTTTATTTCTCTGGGAAACTGATCATTCATCCCGTAAGACGTGCCTTTCAGCTCCCGTCCTTTGCTCCTTATGAGCACTTTCTGTTGGCAGTGCTCGAACTTTGCGATGATAGGACAGGGACGGTTTCCTCCTCGGGGTCTGAGCCGGTGGACGCGGTGGAAAGTGATGTTTTTGACCACATCCACAGGGATTTTAAGCGCTGACACCATGAAGTTTTTAACAAGGGACTCTGGGTTATCCGGTGTGGACTCAGGGATGCCAGAGAAGATCAGGTTTTCCCGCATACTCCTCGACTGAATGTCCAGGACGGTCTCCTTCAGGGTTTTGTTCTCTTTTTTAAGTGTTGTCACCTCTGAAATGATGGCTGTCAGCGTGGACTGGAGTTCCGAGTTGTCTCTCTGCAGGTCCTCTATCTGCTGGTGAGTGAACTCCAGGGTTGCCTTCAGGTCCTTCATCTTCTGGTGAAGCAGACCAATGATATCGAGTTTTTTATTAATAGATTCGAGGACACTTACCTGGATATCTGTGGTCTACAGGTCTTGTGTGTCAGTCGTGGAGTCGACTTTCTTCCTCTTGTTTGGGTTTGGGTTTTGGGTGACCGGAGCGGAGTTTGGTTCTTCCATAGTGCACCAGACGAAGTAGACGTTGATAAATCTCTCAAGGTCCTCCACTTCTAGCACTACTTCTGCGATCTTGAGCAGGCTACTTAAGTTGTTTCTTTTTTTCTATAAATTGGTCGAGAAAACGGCAATTTGTTTAAATAATAAATGGTTGTATTTATATAGTGCTTTACATGATATGTCACATTCACACACTGATGGCGGAAGCTGCCATGCAAGGTGCTAACCACAACCCACCAGGAGCAATTAGGAGTTAGGTGTCTTGCTCAAGGACACCTCGACACGAGCTTGACGGGCTGAAGATCGAACTGGCAACCTTCCAGTTACAAGACGGCCACTCTACCCACTGAGCCATGCCATGTTTACTTCTAATCGAGCAGCTGGGGGCCGCCATGTTGAATTTCGTCACTCTCGCAGAATCTCGCAATCTCACAGCATCTCGTCCTTCCGCTTGTGCTGTGTGGCAAGTGTCTCAGGTTGGTTATGAGAGTTTATCCTTAATCAACCATATCAGCTCCCTCGCAAGCCTAAAATCAAGAAAACAATGGATAACAGAACTGGACTGTTGAGATTAGAGATTAATTGTCTCATTCAATGTTCATTTTCCTCCGTTTTCCCCTCTCTCACTTTCCAATTGCCCTATGCATAAGCACGAAAGAGCTCAAGTGTGCACAGGACATGCTGGCCTAGTGTTGTGTGAATTGGTCAGAACCACTTTGTTCGTTTCACATTTACAGAGCCAGAGTGTGTGTGAACACTGGACAGCAGAAATGGACAGCTAGTGTACTGGGAGGAGATAATGAATTTTACAGAAACTGTTAAATTAGAAATGTTGACTCCACCCTTAACAGGATAACCTCGGTCTTCTGGTGGCTCTTTTAGCAGCAACTGCACTTTGAGTCTCTGTAAATGCTAACATCTGCACACTAACTGATTTCACACAGATTTTTGGCAAACATGTTTACAGCTGAGGCTAATGAGGATAGAAAGTGGTGCCCGAAGAAGTGCCAGAAGTTCACCAAATGTCAAATTAGCCTCTCAACAACATACGTTATCTTAAGGTATTGCACACAGTAAGGCCAAGGCCTTACAAAAATATTTAATGAAAGAGGTCCAACAAATCCAAAGATTCCTTTAAAGCATCTCTTTGACAACAAACAATTCCTGAGTAAGTGCGAATGCCTGATCCAAATTCCTCAGCCATTCCTCAGATACTGACTGACTTTCACTCAGAATCAAAACTCTTATTCTGAACTAAATAAAAAACAAATAAACAATGAACAGATGATCACCAATTGTTCATTGTCCAGAAAAAATAAAATCAAATAAAAGTTATCTGTACAATATTTTATGCCAATATGTCCAACAAATGTGAAAGTTTTGACAACTTAAAGAATGGATTTATCATGTCAGGATGCTGACACATTATGAAGGCAACTTGATTCAAATGCATTAAATACCTAACAAAAGTACAATCTAATGTCAGTTGCATAAATTAGGCTGAATAAAAGTGGACTGGACTGCCCCATTTTGTCATTCCTTTAGTCAAACCACAATTCCAATTAAATAATTTTCATGGCCACAGTTTCTACAATAAGGTATTTATGCTACCCTATGCTGTGGTAAATTATTAATGTTCTCCTATATTAACTAAATAATCTATTTGCCTTTTCAGCCCTTAGAATTTAGACTTCAGATTATTCCTTTAATCAGATTTCCAGATATTTTTATACATATAGCATAAAATGTCATGAAATCAGATTTCATCAATTTCAAAATATATAAAAATTTAAATTCACATATATTACCATGTAGATTCCATTTTATCAACACATCAAGCAGTTCAGATGTATAAAATCAAACAACATAACCGTAAAATGTATGTTGTTTTTTTTTTTAAAACTTTTTCTTTAGCATCTTCCTGTGGCAACTAAAGACTATTAGAAAAAAATATTAAATAACTTAAGGTCAGAAAAAGATATGGATCAGGTATGCTTAAGGTCAAACTCCCACAAAGTTAAGGTCAGACAAAGCATTTGGACATTGTTAGATTGTACAGATGTCTTAACCTGACTGATGGTATGAGATGAGAATCATAGTCCCAGGTGTTGAGGTTAAAGGCAGCAAATGTATGAAGGGAATCACTGTTGCAAATTAGTTGCATATGAATAGAATTTGCTTCAGACAGTATTGCCGATTTGTTTGGTTCCTCTGCTGTTTGATTGCCATGCAAAAATAAAACATGAGATGAGGTAGCCAAAGCACCACCCCACCAATTGTCTGGAGCTCAGTCGTTCTGCCCTTCTAAAGCTAATAACACAATAAACCTAATCTATACTTAATGCAATCACATCTATTCAAATCTAATCCTATCCCATACTTCTAATTTGATCTGGTGGATCATGTTACACCCTCTGGCTGCCTTGTTGTCATGGTGATAAGTGGGCGATGCTTCCAGAGCCAGTTGAACTGTAGGAGAAGACACATTGCGCTCATTGGCTTTAAAGACAGTGTCCAACAAGGGCTATTAAATCTGCTTGCAGATGTGTTTGCTTCCAAATGAAGGACAGAGCAGGCTTTGATGATAATAGGAGTTGGGAAGAGTGTGCATTCACCACAAGTGCTTATGCAAATATTTAACAGAAGTCCACCTTTACTGATGCCTCTGAGGTAAACACTCATGGAAACAGATTTCATTGTGTTACAATTTGGTATGAGTACGAATAATGTTAAGCTATATATTTACAATGTAGTTAGTGCTGTGGTTAGTGCAATGACTGGAACTTCACTTATGTGTTCTTTTTTCCCTTTTTTGAATCTTCAATGCTTCCTGTCAAAGCTTTGTCTTGATCTTGATTGGAGTAGATTCACTGAATAACTACAAAACTTACACTTCTGAATGTTCACCTCAATTGCAAACCAAGAACAGGTAATTTTAGGATAGAAATTCCAAATTGCCAGATAAAAATTCCAAAAAAGGAAAAAATGCAAAGGTTATGAGGGATACAGTGCTTTTTCTCAACTGTCTGTCTCTTGTCCATCTCACAGAATATTTTTCAAAGAATCTATAAGTTCTACCCTGACTGAAACAATTTTAGCAAATTAAGTTGTCAGCACAACTCTGTCCATTTCTTACTGCTGCTATGCAACATTAAAAGAGGAACATATTTCACTGTGAATGCTGATTGCTTTTTCAAGTTTTTGTGTCAGAACCTGTTAGACTCTATGTGAACTTTCAGGTTGAGGACTCTACTTCTGTTTATGATACAATTTGTATTTCACATGCAATACACAGAACTGGATGTATGCAATGTATTTATTGTTGTGGATTCTAATAAAGCTCGAGCGCAGGGTAGGACAAATGACACGAAATGAAAGGTTTAAATCTTTTTTTTAACAACCACAATCAAAAACAAAAATATTCAGCATGTGCAGTGGTCAACAATGATCTGCTGCAGCTTCTGCGTAAAAATGTAAGGTGATGGAAGTGATGACAGTTTCAAATCAAAATCAAATCAAACTTTATTTATAGAGCACTTTTTCATACAATTAAAATGCAGCACAAAGTGCTATACATGTTAAAAACAGTCCCCTCCCCCTGCCCCATCTCCAACCCCAACACATACACACACACCGAATACACACCACACACACACACACACACACACACACACACACACACACACACACACACACATGTTTGTTTTTCTATACCAGTGGGGACTTACCATTGACTCCCATTCATATCTAACTCCTAACCCTTACCCTAACCCTAACCATCACCAAATCAATGCCTAACCCTAAACAAACGTTTTTGCACTTTTGCATTTTTTATTAACAACAATATCGCCAAGAAAACGGTGTTGCCACCCGTGGGGACCTCATTTTAGGTCCCCACTGTAAGATAAGTCCCCACCTTTATAGCAAATAGTCAGGTCAAAGTCCCCACCGGTATAGCAGAAACAAGTACACACACACACACAGATGAAGTAATCTTAAAAGCTTTCAGAGATTTTTTGGAGGGAATTCCAAAATCGCAGCAAATCAAAAGGAATTCCGGCACATAGCTTACATAGCATGTCTATAGATACATAATTATGAGTAGCAATTGATTTGCTGAACTAAAATTTTGAGTAGGTTTTACTAAACAAATTAAATGATCACAATTAATGTCTTTTAAGTTCCATAAACTTAATACATATAGTAAGCTAGTTGTGCTACTAAATCTAAATATAGCTCACTTAGAAGAACAAGTTATAGTAAGTATTGCTCACTCACGATAAATAAGTTATTGTACCTCTGCAATGTTAAGTTTACCTTACTAAGTTTTTTTTTTTTTTTTTGAGGCAACGAGTTTGCATACTTTTTTTTAAAAAGAGGCCCGGGGATGGAAGCCAGAGGAGACCGATGGGTCCAGGAGGAGTTGAGGAGCGACACAGGGGGGAAATCAGGTGGGGCTCGATGTTGGCTGGGTCCGAGGCAGAGGAGGACGGGGACCGACAGACTGGAGGGGACCAAGGAGGGGAAACCAGGAGGGCCTCAGAGCCGATAGAGAACCAGGACGGACACGATGAGGCAGGCTGGACAGGAGTGGTCCGGGGCAGCAGAAACCTCTGGGAGAGGAGAGCAGAGACAAAACGTTAGTTAAATGCTGAAACACCTTTTAAGCAAACTAACGCGGCTAGATGGAACTGACAGAGTAGTCAAGTTTAACGATCTGGCGGAGTGTTGGAGGATGAACCGGAGCTTTATGGTGGGGGAGTGTAATCACAAGGATGCTGAACAGCTGCCTGAGGACTGGAGCAGAGATGATTACGGATTGGGTGCAGCTGGGAGTATGCGTACCACCTGGTCTGGAGCTGGAGCTGGGGAAGAGAGAGAGAGGAAGGAAGAGGAGGAAGGAAGGTGGGAAAGGGGTTAAAGGATGCCAGGTAGGAGTGAGGGTGAGGAGGAGGCCCTGACAGCAGGACTGTGTAAATTTCCTGATCACTGATAATTCCATTTCAAGTTGGCCTGAAACAATTTTAGGTGATACTTATATCTGCCAGGAGTCTCCACAGGTGGTACTGCTGCCTCACTCTCTTTCTCTCTTTCTGCATCTCTTCTTTTCCTCTCAGTCTTTCTTCTCTTTCTGCATTTCTTTTTCTTCCTGGCTCTCACTCTCTGGCTGTGAAACTACATCTCCTGCCTTGTAAATAATTAAAGTTTCAATATGATGTATTTAATTCTACTCAGAAAAGGATATGAAAATGTAATAACATTTGCATAATTGTGCATTAATTATACATTCAGCAGTTTTTAATGAGTTAAGCAGACTTTTGGAGACAGCAGATCCCATCTACAATGTGAGGCGAGGTCAAATGCTAATAAATCAAGTAAAGGCAGAGCTGTAATTTGAGAATGGGACCAGTATCAATCTGGAGAAATGGTGAAAGGAAAATGCTCCCATGTGGCTAAAAGGAAACTATATTACATACTTTTAGCAAATATCTGTGCAAGAAAGAAGACTAGAAGGTTTTGGTTGGTCCTCTGAAAAGAGAAGCAATGATAAAACAAGATACAATGTATATCATTTTGATCATTAATTACATTACTATACTCCCAAGAAGTCCTGAATCTTCAGGCTGGGACCCCACAACAGACAATTTTCCCAGCTGAACGTGACCAACATTAGACAGCTGACTGCTGCTGCTTTGTGACAGAGCACATTCTGGAGCTGAATCTTTAAATGTGTGTGTGCTGTTTGTCATTTACTCATGCCAAATTAGTTTATGGTTTTTATTGAGCAGCATATTATGGGGAACTCATTCCACTCTCTCACCACTTCCTAGATCTTTTTCTAAATTTTATTTTTCATAAATGTGATTTGGGCTGGGCCCAGGATCTTTCTGCATGGAGTTTGCATGTTCTCCCTGTGCATGCATGGGTTTTCTCCGGGTACTCCGGTTTCCTCCCACAGTCCAAAAATATGCTGAGGTTAATTGATTACTCTAAATTGTCCATAGGTGTGAATGTGAGTGTGATTGTTTGTCTGTATATGTAGACCTGCAACAGACTGGCGACCTGTCCAGTGTCCCCTGCCTTCGCCCGAGTCAGCTGAGATAGACTCCAGCACCCCCCATGACCCTAGTGAGGATAAAGCGGTGTATAGAGAATGGATGAATGGATAAATGTGATTTGTTGCATTGCATATCTGGTGATGATGTTCTCCTACAGTAGCATGTTAGCATGCTGTCAGTAACAATGCCCTGATGTTTGACCAGACCAAACTAATGAGAAAAACAACCATACTATCCAGTTTCTCAAGGGGGCTCAAACACAGCGATATCTTGTGGTTATCTGAACAAGTGCATGTAAAATCTCTGAGCTTCTCAGAAACCTGTTGTTAATGTTGCTTCTTAGACAGGGCAGGACTTGCCACCTTTGTAACCAAGAAAATGGAGGTAAATGTCGCTGCGAAAGTGTTCTTGTGGCTCGTCCAATTGATTCATCATATATGAAATTCTGTGCAAATCATGCGATAAAACATACATTGGCAAAACAGGTAGATCATTCAACACAAGAAGAAAGGAACACCAGACAGAATGTGAAATGGAAACAATTGGACGACTCACAAGAACACAAAAAGACAAAGCTGATGAGGAAAACAAAAAAATCAGCCATCAGG
The DNA here is from genome assembly GCF_021347895.1 of Acanthochromis polyacanthus. Classification (NCBI taxonomy): domain Eukaryota; kingdom Metazoa; phylum Chordata; class Actinopteri; family Pomacentridae; genus Acanthochromis; species Acanthochromis polyacanthus. Next base: position 729,145 of record NC_067132.1, on the reverse strand, counting down.
GACCGCCGTAAAAGAAATAATCACATCATGGACTGGGACGGGGAGGATTTTAACATTGGAGACCAACAAATACAAACGATGCATTATGGAGGCCATCAAGATCAGGAAGCGGGTGAGCATTTCCATGAACCAGGACAAGGTTCATGGAGCCCCCGCCATCCTCCAGAGATCACCAGATGGCGGAAGGCACGGCCGATCTGACAGATGTGTCAGATCGGCCACGTGATGAAAAGGACACGTCATCACATGTCAGCTGAGGCTCTGAAGGAGACTGCAGATGCAGTCAAATCATGTCAACAAGGGAAAGCCATTCTTTCCTTACTGAGTAGTCAGTTTAAAAGTAGCGCTATTTTATATTAAGAAATGACTAATGAACATAATCTGTCATTACTGATGTAAGGAGTGTGTGCGGTCCTTGCCTCATACTATGTGATATAATATGATACTACAATTATATTTACCAAACTGACTGACATGAGATGCTTGATAGGGGCACAACAAACATCAGACAGCGAGCACCTTTATGTGTAGAAGATATTATTTTCTGCCTGAAAAAGAGTTATCACAGACTATAGTGTCATCTAATGAGCAGAAGAAGCTCTACACATAAATCCCCTACTTTGTTTGTTGTCAACGCATTACATTTCTCATAGTATCTGAGCTAAATGCAGCTTTGATCTCAATCTACAGCAGTGTTTCTCAAAATGTGGGGCTGGACACACACAGAGGCATAACAGGGAAGGGGTGCGAGCAACTGGGAGGAAAAGGCCCGTCTACACAGACTAATTAGCTGAAGTGTTTTAGTGTCGACCTGTTTATGCAGCAGGCAACAATACTCAAACTGCACTGGCCATTTCTCAGTACCAAGTACGCCGGTCCTTACTTGTGTGCGAGTTACAGTAAGTGGGTACGGAAAGTATTCAGACCCCTTGAATTTTTCACTCTCTGTGTCATTACAGCCATTTGCCAAAATCAAAAAAGTTCATTTTATTTCTCATTAATGTACACTCAGCACCCCATCTTGACAGAAAAAACAGAAATGTAGAAATTTAATAAAAAAGAAAAACTGCAATATTACATGGTCATAAGTATTTCAGACCCTGTGCTCAGTATTGAGTAGAAGCACCCTTTTCAGCTAGTACAGCCACGAGTCTTCTTAGGAATGACACAACAAAATTTTCACACCTGGATTTGGCGATCCTCTGCCATTCTTCCTTGCAGATCCTCTCCAGTTCTGTCAGGTTGGATGGTGAACGTTGGTGGACAGACATTTTGAGGTCTCTCCAGAGATGCTCAATTGGGTTTAGGTCAGGGCTCTGGCTGGGCCAGTCAAGAACGGTCACAGAGTTGTTCTGAAGCCACTCCTTTGTTATTTTAGCTGTGTGCTTAGGGTCATTGTCCTGTTGAAAGGTAAACCTTCGGCCCAGTCTGAGGTCCTGAGCACTCTGGAAGAGGTTTTCCTCCAGGATATCTCTGTACTTGGCCACATTCATCCTTCCTTCAGTTGCAACCAGTCATCCTGTCCCTGCAGCTGAAAAACACCCCCACAACATGATGCTCCAACCACCATGTTTCACTGTCGGGATTGTATTGGGCAGGTGATGAGCAGTGCCTGGTTTTCTCAACACATACCACTGAGAACACCAAAAAGTTCAATCTTTGTCTCATCAGACCAGAGAATCTTATTTCTCATAGTCTGGGAGTCCTTCATGTGTTTTTTTTTGGCAAACTCTATGCGGGCTTTCATGTGTCTTGCACTGAGGAGAGGCTTCCGTCGGGCCACTCTGCCATAAAGCCCCGACTGGTGGAGGGCTGCAGCCATAGTTGACTTTGTGGAACTTTCTCCTATCTCCCGACTGCATCTCTGGAGCTCAGCCACAGTGATCTTTGGGTTCTTCTTTACCTCTCTCACCAAGGCTCTTCTTCCACGATTGCTCAGTTTGGCTGGACGGCCAGGTCTCAAAAGAGTTGTGGTCGTCCCAAACTTCTTCCATTTGAGGATTATGGAGGTCACTGTGCTCTTAGGAACCTTGAGTGTTGCAGAAATTCTTTTGTAACCTTGGCCAGATCTGTGCCTTGCCACAATTCTGTCTCTGAGCTCCTTGGGCAGTTCTTTCGACCTCATGATTCTCATTTGCTCTGACATGCACTGTGAGCTGTAAGGTCTTATATAGACAGGTGTGTGCCTTTCCTAATCAAGTCCAATCAGTTTAATTAAACACAGCTGCACTCCAATAACGAAGCAGAACCATCTCGAGGAGGATCAGAAGAAATGGACAGCATGTGAGTTAAATATGAATGTCGCTGCAAAGGGTCTGAATACTTATGACCATGTGATATTTCAGTTTTTCTTTTTTAATAAATTTGCAAAAATTTCTACATTTCTGTTTTTTTCTGCCAAGATGGGGTGCTGAGTGTACATTAATGAGAAATAAAATGAGCTTTTTTGATTTTGGCAAATGGCTGCAATGACACAGAGAGTGAAAAATTTCAAGGGGTCTGAATACTTTCCGTACCCACTGTATATATATTAGACCCTCCAGAAAAACGTGATTATGCGATCGCTTGAATTCCCGCATTAATCACCAAAATGTCGCTGATTATGCGGGGGTCAATTATTTCCCAAAAGGCCGCATAATCCCCCCAAAACAGCATATAATTCCCGCAAGAATCTCACATTTCCACGAAAAAAAGAGAAATATGCGGTCCCGCTTGGTTTCACAATTCCCGCATAAAATGAGAAAACTATAACCAATATAAATGGAGTTGTGAGTGAGTTTTTATGTGACACCCGACCTGACGTCATCAGTTCGCGCATTCACATACACACACACACACACTAGAACAGGGGTCGGCAACCTTTAACACTCAAAGAGCCATTTCGACCCGTTTCCCACAGAAAAGAAAACACCGGGAGCCGCAAAATCCTTTTAGCATTTAAAATGACGACAACACTGCATATATCGCTTTTTTACCTCTATGCCCTTGTTAATCAGTCGTGATTAATTAATTACAAAGCCTCTAATTAGATAGATTAATTTTTTAAATTGTGTCCTTCCACTAATATTTATCTTACTTGGTTAATGTCATTTTTGCTCCTGGACCTCATATGTTACGTAATGTTAGCTGGAAATCAATATTTTGCGAATGTCTATTTAACTTGTAAAATCTATTTATCTATTTATCTTAAGCTAATAACTTTTCTCTGGTAAGTCGCTGCCCTATTTTCCAATACGACACTCCTCTGACTCTCTGACCTGCTGCCTGGATGTGACATCAAGCGGTGTTCTTGCGAGTAACGTGTATTACCCTATCATGAGTACTTTTGACTCAAAGACAAGACGTGTCTTTCTTGGAGTGGAGCTTTAATATATAGACTTGCCATTCTTGAGTAAAAAACGACGTGAAACTACAGGCGTTGCTTCTCCAGGACTAAAACAAAAAAAGGCATGAAACGTGTGTGACTCGGAAGCTCCGTGTTGTCTCTCTGCAGGGGGAAAACCCCAGCAGCACGTCCGGTGGAGTGACACGTCAAAATAAGAGTGGTAATTTCCCAATAAAACTCTCTATATTAAAATGCATTGAAACGCGCAGAGCAATTTATTTTCCAAAGTTACAGGGAGCCACAACAGAGGGCTGAAAGAGCCGCATGCGGCTCCGGAGCCGCGGGTTGCCGACCCCTGCACTAGAAGCACGAGCTGATGCGGAGTGCAGCGCTCAGAGACGAAAAACAAAAATGGCGAATGCTCAAAGATCACATTTACCTATGAATATTTCAGCCACAGACCGGGCAAAACAGTACCCAGATTTACTGCACGAAAGTGGGGGGGAAACTTTTTTGCACCCCGTGCAACATCATTCTCGAGCACCGAAGAAAATCAACCGTGTTGCAGCACTTCTCCATGACTTCTCCAGGGAGTATGCTGTGTGAGTGCGCTGTGTGGGGGTGTGTGTGCGTGAGTGAAGGAGCGCACCGGGGTGTGTATGCGTGTGTATGGTTAAACCCCAATTATAATTTCTTTAAAAATGAATAGGAAAGTGTTTTAACCTCAGTAAGGGATGTGTGTGTCCTAGTAACAGGATGTAGGAGAAGAATCACCTTTTTTCCCAATTCTAACATATTTCGCGTCTTTTTGCATATTTCACAACTATTCGCATACTTTGCAACTTTCTGCAATTTCCCCACATAAAATGGCATAAAAACCCTTTTAAGTTTTGCAAGAGAGTTCATGCGCAGGAAATGAGAATGAGAAAGGCAGATGCAGTTAATTTTATTTACAATACAGTGAGAGTAAAAAGTATTTGATCCCTTGCTGATTTTGTTGGTTTGCCCACTAATAAAGACATGATCATTCTATACTTTTAATGGTAGATGTATTCAAACATGGAGAGACTGAATATCAAAACGAAAATCCAGAAAATAACTTTAAAGAATTTATTTTAATTCATTTGTTGTTCATTGAGGGAAATAAGTATTTGATCCCCTAGTATGCATTAGGAGTTTTGGCCTTCACAGACCAGTTAGACACTCCCAATCAACTTGTTACCCCGGAAAATAAAACTCAAGACCTAAGGTAACTAAATTGAGGAAAAATATGCTGCCTCTAGAGGCAGACAAAACTAAAATCAGCAAAACCCACTGCAGGTAACACCTGGGAAGGAATGCGAGATGGGAAAACTAACTAAAAACAATAACAGAACTAAAGTGCGCTCCAAAAATAGTTAGACTAAGTTAAGTAGAGAAACTTCTCAAAAGGATACTACAACACAGGAAACACTCTAAGAAACCAAAGAGCTACAGTTCCACAAGATAACTGGTCAGGAATAGAAAGAGTCATAATGCTATGACAACTACAAGAACAAAAGCTACTAATTCTCTGAGACTAAAGGCTAAACTAGGACTAAAGAAAAGCGCTGACTAAAAAGGGGACAGAAGTCTGAAACACACAGAAGATTAAACTCAGGGCTATAATTGTCACAGCTCCCTTCTCCTCTGTCTTGCCTATCTCCCATCCGCTCCTCTGCCCTGTCTGTCTTGCCTGTCTCCCATCCACTCCTCTGCCCTGTATCTTCCTCTGCGGCTCGGTGCCTGAGTGGAGTCTAGCTTCTCAGCTGACTCCGCTCGGGCGGTCGGCCACCTCCGCGGCTCCCGGACAGCTGATGATCATCACACTAACGAATCACCTCAACAATAAGTACCGGCTCAGCCTTCCACTCCCTGCTAGAGTGTTGAACAAGAACCACGCAGTTCAGTTCGCTCTCTAGCCTCTTACAAGATCTGTTTAAGTTTCTGCCTTGTTTTCTAATGTTGTTTTCTCCTGTTCCTCATCCTCAGTTCAGCTGTCCGGGGTCCCCGCCATCCTCCTTCCCCTCTGGCTCTCCCCGACAAATCATCACCGGTTTTTCCTGTTTGGACCCCCGTTCCTGCCTGGACCCCCATTCCTGCCTGGACCCCTTCTGCCCCTGCCTGGACCCCCCCGTTTCTGGCCAAAACCCCAACTACACCGGCCACTCCTGCACTCTGGATTTCCCCTCACCGTGCCATTATTCACCCCTCCAATAAAACTCCTCCTCAGTCCCACCAGCCTTGGATGTGTGGCTTTCTGTTCGGGTCCGCCTTTTTGAGATCGTGACAATAATACTCTGTAGCCTGCAAACACAACAACCTGACCTGTGACTGCTCAGTAATGATGGCAAAATCGGAACAGTGTTTTGGTACGCAGCGAAACCCCAGTGGAACTTGTGATTTGAAACGCTGTTCCGAGGTCTGTATCAGAAGGACGATGTCACGTGACTGTTCCATGTTGCGTTCCATGGAACGCCAACTGGTTTGAAACATCACAGTTGTTTTTGTTTCAAACGGAAGTGAATACGCGATGATCAAAGTGAACACGCGATGATCCTGTTATCCTTTTCCTAAAATTAAATAGTAAATAAAATACTACCATTACACAATATGAAAATGCCTATTATATGCAAAATATATCCAAGTTACTTTAAATATAAAATAATCATTTCTTGTGCCCTTGCGTGATTGCAAAAAATTGCAGATTGCAACTGCTTTTAAATGTTTTACAGCCAAAGTCTTGCCTCTCTGAGTGTCTTGTACTGAGCGTGCTTTTGGATTGAGAACTTAAAATGGATACTGGTGGAAAACATCCCAGGTCAGCTGTCTGGGAACATTTCGACCTTCCTGAAGCAAAAAAAAGTTAAATGTTTGCATTGCATGCAACAGCTTGCATTTTGTAGTAATACCAGTGGTGTAGTCTACGTGATACGCAGGTATATGCCATATACTCACTAGAAAAGGTCCCGAATTTCCGTATACCCACTTAAAAATGCGCAAAGATACGTATACCCAGGGGTGTAAACACGCAGGTATACGCCTTATACTCACTAGAAAAGGTCCCGAATTTTCATATAACCATTTGAAAATGTGCAAACATATATATGTATCAGTAAGTTTTTTGACATAACGTTCACTTCCCCGTTCATAAATTCGTCTTCTCTGTGTCAGGAAGCGGTGAAGTTGTATGGGACATCGGACGGTGTCTGGCTGAGAACCATAGACTGTATAGGGCTCACTAAAAGGCAGACCGCGGTCTGGATCCGGACCCAGGCACCGTCTGTACGGGTGTAAATTTGACAGGTCGCTTCTATTTTACCGGTGCCGCTTTCCAGTGTTTATCATTGGTCTATCAGCTCAGAAACGCACAGACCAATTATGGACGAGTTCAGGCATCCCACGTGACGCTACTCAGCCAATGATGTCGCTACATTGCATTGTACTCTGCCTTCAAAAACCAGTTGAGAGGTGAGGGACAGAGAGGAGGACAGTAGCGATGGAAGTTCGGCTCTTTTCAGGGAGCTTTTGACACGGCTTCCAAAGAAAAGTCGGTTCTTTTGACTCCCAAACGGCTCCTAATTTATTATTGTTTGTAGCCTCATATTTTAGCCTAACCTGGCAAATTTGAATCATTTGTATTTTGACAAACTCTTTTTCCTTCAGTGTTTTTATGAGAAGCCTTATAATTGACTCATTTTGTGCATTTGTTTTGTTACAAAAACAGGCATTCTTACTTTTGTTTAATATTTCAATAAAACTTTTTTTGCACAAAAATAAATGAACAAAACTCTGCACATGATGAAGAGGAAACATCAGCTCTACCTGATGGCAGGAGGAGGAGCTGCTGACGCTATAATGTCTATAAGTGTCTAATTGGTAGTTTGAAATAAAGGAGCTGCTGTTGCTGTGTGTGTGTGTGTGTGTGTGTGTGTGTGTGTGTGTGTGTGTGTGTGTGTGTGTGTGTGTGTGTGTGTGTGTGTGTGTGTGTGTGTGTGTGTGTGTGTGTGTGTGTGCGGGCGGGCGCGCGTGCACGTGCGAGTGCACATATATGAGAATCTGACCTGGCTTTGGTTAATGAGGCCGGAGTATACACACTAGAAAAAACACTAGACTACACCACTGAGTAATACCACAACTATGTGGAGACACCTGCGAACAAAACATCCAGATGTCTGCACATCTAGCGCTACACAACCAAGTGCTGAATCAAACCGAGGCCAGCATGGTGTTTGTGGTATTGTATTCATGTCATTTTTATACACCTATACATTTATTGGTAGAGAGTGGAGTGAGAAGCTGTATTGATGCTACAGTAGGGAATTATACTGTCATGATAGCTCCAGTGTGCAGATAACGTGCCAGAAACAGAGGACCACACAAAGAAATCTCCATAAACACCTGAAAGAATAGCGCAAATAACACATAGTGCAAAGAAATTGAAATACAAAATGGACAGCAATACAATAGTAAAAATTTACAAATGGTCAAAAATGAAACTTGAAAAAAATCATAAAGATTATTTATTCACATTTGTCATTACAAGAAATACAATCACTAAAAGAGATCACATTGTTCTACAGTTACATATAGTTACGTAGATGTACAATATAATACATGTTACAATTTGGAGTGGCAACACTGCTGTACTGTTTGAGCGTGTTATTTTGAGATTGGCCACCAGATGTCGCTGTGGGGAGATGTTTCGAACGTTCCATAAGATCGATTCTTTTTCTGAATCAATTGTTCCAAATGATTCGATTGCTTGATCGTTCCATTTTTGCCATCCCTACTGCTCAGACTGAGGCACTACTACTGGCATATACTGGGGAAACTGGAAGCTGAAGGCTTGGGTGTCCAGGGGACTGAAAGACGGAGGTTGTGACAACGGGGGAAGGCAAAAGGTCTTAGGTTATGTGGAGATGGTGGAGAGAACCAGGCGATGAGTCCAGAGGGGAGTGGATTTGGGCCAAAGATGAATCCGAGGAGCCAGACTGAAGAGTAGCAGGAGCAGGTGAAGTCCAAACTGAGAAAGAGCAGAAAACAGGGTTACTGAGGTTCAGTCAGGAATTAAGGCTGGAGGGGGGGGGGTTGTTCTGGACCCCTCCGGACCCTGCGGAAGCGAAGAAGCTGACTCTTCTCTCCCACCTGCGGGGGTCCAGAATGACCCCAACAAAGAGCCCCTCCTACTTCCCTTCCTTCTTCTCCTCCTCCTCCTCCTCCTCCTCCTCCTCCCCCTCCTCCTCCTCCTCCTCCTCCTCCTCATCATCATCATCATCATCCGGTGCGGTCAGAGGAGGAAGAGGATAATGAGGAGGAGAAGGGAGAAGGAAGGGAAGAAGGAGGGAGTCAGCTGGGCTCTCTGTTTCTTAGGGGTCGTGGGGGGACGTTCTGGACCCCCCTGCAGGTGGGAGAGGAGAGTCAGCTTCTTTGCTTCCGCTGTGACAACAACAACAACAACAACAACAACAACAATGCAACTGAAAAAAAAGAGACCGTGATAGCCAGAAACAGGTATAATCAGAATATCTTTATTGAGCAGGCAAAAAAAATTATTACGCGATTGGAACCATAAAGACCATCATAAAAGAACAACATGATCAGTAACTCACAGAAACAACATCAATTCTTACGAGTCTGTGCGGTTGTATTTTTGATGAATGGAGGAACATGGAGGAAGGAAGGAATGAAGGAATGGGGTCAGCCGGGGTCATTGTTTCTTAGGAGGTGGTGGTGGTAGGGGGTTGTTCTGGACACCCCCCCCCCCACACACCGCCGGTGGTGGTGGTGGTGGCAGCGGGGGAACGGTGCGGTCAGAGGAGGATGATGATGATGATGATGATGTTGATGATGAGGAGGAGGAGAAGTAGGAGAAGAAGGTGGGGGTCAGCTGGGCTCTTTGTTTCTTAGGGGGTGGGGGTCGTTCTGTACCCCGCAGGTGCCAGAGAAGAGTCAGCTTCTTCGCTCCTGCTGCCACCGATGCAGCCGATGCCGCTGACGCTACAGCTGCTTCCTCTTCTTCTTCTTCTTCTTCTTTGTCTTCTTCGTCTTCTTCTTCTTCTTCTCCTCCTCCTTCTCCTCACGGCATAGCGTCACCGGCGGCGGCACAAGTGGGACAGTAGCAAATCACACAGCTGGAACACACGTGAATCAGACACCTGTGGCAAACCATGTTGGTCTTGACGTCTTTTCTTCTCGGGCAGACCAGGCACCGTTTCCTTTTTTTTCCTAAGGTCGACCAGAAGACGTAAGCGGTCTTCGTCTTCGCGGTCTCCTGCACGCCGCGGGGGAGGCGGAGGCGGCGGAGGCAGAGGCAGAGGCGGCAGCCTGGTAGCAGCGGCGGCAGCAAACACACGGTCGCAGACATTTGGCACCCTGGGGACGGTTGAGGGTCGTCTCGTCGCACCCGACACGGGCTGGATCAGGGCTCTGCCCAGCTGTTCCAGGAACAACCTTCGCTTGTTGAGTTTTCTGCTCGTCCACTCGGGGTGAAGTTCATGCAAAATGACGTCCACCATGTTGTGGAATAACGCCATGCGCCAGCGACACGTTTTTCTTCTACAGCTGTAGGTGGCCGTGACTGTGTCCAGGTTGTCCACCCCTCCCTTGGTACGATTGTACTTGAGAACGGCGGCGGGTTTCCCTCTTCTTCTTCCTCCTTCTACTCCTTCTTCTTCTTCTCCTCCTCCTCCTCCTCCTCCTCCTTCTCCCGCGAGCCCAGGTGGATAGGCGGCAGCGGCGGCAGAAGGGACGACCGTGATGCGCTGATCCGTGGTGAGAATGAGGACGATTTTGTCCTTCTTAGAAGTTGTCGCGCGTCACGGTCTGACCCGGACCCAGCCGCCCCCCGCGTCAGGTCCATCGCGACGCGACGAGCCAGGTTCTTCTTGGGCAGACACCCCGTCTGTCGGGCTTTCCCAGGTACGCTTGCATCTGCCACACGTAGCTGGACCTGGCGTCGCAGGCGACCCATATCTTGAGCCCGTACCTGGCCGGTTTGCTGGGCATGTACCGCCTGAACGGACATCGGCCTGAGGCGGCGGCGGCGGCGGTGTCGTCAGAGAGTGAGAGTGAGAGTGAGAGGAGAGGAGAGGAGAGTAGAGCAGAGTGGAGTACAGGAGAGGAGAGCACAGGAGAGGAGAGAAAAGAGAACAAAGGAAAAGAAAAATAAACAGCAATTATAGTAATGCTTATTATTATTATTAATGTCATTATGAGATACCAAAGACGCAGCTGTAACACACACACACACACACACACACACACACACGAATAAGAACACAAAACAAAACAAAAAATCATAAATCAAACAACAACAATTACCTCTGAACGAGACCGGCCTCTCGTCTACAGTCACGTCGGGACCCGGGACATACATGTCCGGCAACCCGGTTGGCCGCAGCATACCACACTTGTCTCGTCGCTACGGCCAACTTGTCTGAAGAGAGGCGACGTCGCCTGGACTCTCTGGTCCTTCTGTCGTCGAACCGCAGCGCGCTGAAGTACGCCCTGAATGAGGCATGCCGGAGCGCAGCAACAGCAGCAGCAGCAGCAGCAGCAGCAGCAACAGTGGTCCGGTGTCTGGATCTCCAGAGGGTCTCGCAGACCCTCTCCCATGAAATAAAACTGATGGCATGGAAGGAGAAAGATGTTCATTTTCATGATGAAGGCAAAAGTGTTCTCAGTCGCTGTCACTCCTCTCTTCTCTCTGCAGGAGTCTCTTTCCACTGGAGGGCAAAGGAACCTCTTGTTTCACTGAAACCTTTGACTTTTTGCTTTCCTTGTCAAGCAGCTCCAGACCATCGTTGATCTTTTTAACATCTCGTAACGCTTACTGCCACTGAAGGCCGTGGGTCCCGGAGAAGAGTAGATGTGAAGAAGAAGAAGAAGAAGAAGAAGATTTTTTTTATTTTTACAAAAACCTTTAATTAATCAATAAACAAACTCAAAAAAAAAAACACACCATGACACCACATCACATAACCAAATGACGATAAAACACAGGCCGACAAAAAAACACACATGTACTTCAAACCAAAAAAAGAAAGAGTAAAAACCATTAAAAAATCCAAATTAAACACACGTGTAGCTGCATCACACAAACATCTGACAATCTATACAACACACAACATTCAGTCCCTCAGCACGTCACTTAAGGCGAGGTCCCCACTACTGACTGTACACAGTATATTTTTATGACACCAAATGTCTGTGAATCTGGCCAGGTCTCCCATCATCACATAAAATGCATACTCCAGCCTCAGCCGGCTGCGGACATTGCAATGCCACACTGAGGCTGCATCTGTTCCAGGCTGCGCTTCCAGTTTGTTTCTTCGGGAGATGTAAATTGCCATCTTTGCTTCCCCAATGATAAAATTTAGCAGCTGCCACATGTTCTTACTTTCCTTCTTATAACCCGCCCCATAAATAAAAGCAGTAATTGTAAAAACCTGGTTAAAAAGTTTAAAAACGTGTCAATAGAGCAAAGAAACCCACCAACCTCCCACAGTCACTAAAAATGTGGAAGGTGGTCTCCCTGCCGCTGCAGAAGGGGCACTGGCTGGACACAGCAGGATCAATCACCGACATAAAAGCGTTTGAAGCAATGGCCCCATGGAGGATTTGCCATTGCAAATCCCCAGTCCTCTTTTTCAGGGGGGGCTTGTATAGCACCCTCCAGTTAGGCTGTGTCTCTCCCACCCTCTCGGTCCATACACACGGGGCCCTGCCCTCCAACGTCTTTCTGTTTAGTACTCTCACGCTGGTCTTGTAAAGGTCTTTCCTGTGGGCCGAGTGCAGTCTGAAGGCAGCTCCTCTCTCCACAGGGGGCCTGAGCTCTATCCCAGGGGCGGGGTCAGTCGGGTCCGGCTCTCTCGCCCTGCTGAACTCCCCGAGGAGCCTCTTTTCTGTCGGGGTCAACCTCTCCCTCCACAGCAGCAGCAGCTTGGTTGCTGTCCTTTGGGACTGGAGGCCCAGCAAACATCCCACAGCTTCAGAGTCCGTCAGCGCTGGTCCTGCAGCCTGGACCAGGTGCTGCAGGACAACAGTTCCAGTGCGCAGCAGAGCCGCCGTCAGCCCAGGTGTGGCTGCACAGGAGATGTCCAGTCTGGCCCCATGGACCAGAGGCTCTTTTAACAGCCAAAACAGAGAGGAAGAGACAACGTTTTCCCGGCTACTCGTAAACAATGCCCACACTTTTAAAACGCTCTGATAAAAAGGAGGAACCCCAGTTAACTTTAAAAATTTAAAATCAGTAAAAAAAAACAGAGCAACATCCAGTCCCAGGTTACTCACCTCTCTGAGGATACAGCTGGCCACGCCTCTCCACATCAGGTCTGCTGGACCAGCTAAGTATCTTTGGAGGAACAGCAGCCTAAAAGCTGCTGTCCTGCTGGCCAGGTGGATGAGGCCCTGACCCCCTCCTCTCACGGTAAAAACAACTGCCCCTGTGGCACCCAATGTCTACCCCCCCAGAAGAAGTTCACAATTTTTTCCTGAAGTTTCGTTAGGAACTGACTGGGGGGGTCCAAACACGCCAACCGATGCCACAGGAGCGACGCACACAAGTTATTTAAAACCAGGACCCTGCCTCTGTAGGACATTTGGGGCAGCAGCCACCTCCACTTCTCTATTTTTCCTATGATCTTCTCCTCCACCCCCTCCCAGTTTTTCTGTTCAGTTGCCTTGCTTCCAATATACACCCCCAGATATTTTAACCCTCCCCTCTTCCATGCAAGGTTCTGAGGGAGGGTTGGGAGGCCGCCCGCCCACCTCCCTACGGCGACTGCCTCACTTTTCCCCCAGTTCACTTTGGCAGCAGACAGGGCCCTGTATTTTTCAGTTAAAACCGTTAAAAAACTGACTTCATTTTGATTCTTTACAATAACAACAACGTCGTCAGCATAAGCAGATAAAACAATATTACTGCTAAAAGCAGGTAAAAACAAGCCATTAATACTATTTCGTATCTTTAAGAGGAGGGGTTCCAGGGAGAGTGCATAGAGCATCCCAAACAATGAGCAGCCCTGCCGGACGCCCCTACGCACCCTGAATGGAGCACACAGACTGCCGTTTATCTTAAGTAGACTCTCAATGTCTCTGTACAGCACACGGATCATGGCGATGAAACCAGAGCTGAACCCAAACCTCTCCATCACCCTCCAGAGGAAGTTGTGTTCAACTCGGTCAAACGCCTTTTCCTGGTCTAACGAAATGAGTCCAGTATCTAACTCCAATGAGCTAGAGAGCTCCAAAACATCCCGAATTAGGTAGATATTATCTACCATAGACCTGCCGGGCACACAGTAGGTCTGGTCCCGGTGGATGACCTGCTCCATGGCTGACCTCAGTCTGGAGGCCAAAGCTTTGGACAGGATCTTATAATCCACACACAACACACAGGGCGCAAGTTTTTAATCTCCTGCAAATTTCCCTGTTTTGGCAAAAGGGTCACCACTGCCCTGCGGCAGGAGAGAGGAAGGGAACCACAGGCCAGACTCTCGTTCAGCACTTGGAGAAGGTCACAGCCCAGGATGTCCCAGTACTCTTTGTAGAACTCTGGTGTCAACCCATCCACCCCAGGAGCTCTGCCTCTCTGCATGCCCCGCAGGGCAGCTGCCAGCGCTTCCAGCCGCAGTGCTTGGCCCAGCTGGGCATTAGTATCCTCTGACACCTGGGGCAGCTGAGCACAAAAATCCCTCTCCAGCTCCTGGTCCTCCTCATACTCGGATGAGTAGAGAGCCGAGTAAAAACTAACTGCTCTGTTCCTGATCTGGCCTGGGTCCGTTAGTTCCTGCCCTGTGTCAGACAGAAGTGTGTGGATTATTTTCCCCCGTGCCCGCTTCTTCTCCTGACCGAAGAAGAAGCCAGAGGGAGCATCCATCTCTGTGATGTTCTGGACCCGGAACCGAACCAACGCACCCTGTACTTTGGAGTCCAGCAGGTTGGCCAACGCCATCTTTTTGGTGTTGAGGACCTCAATATGGCCTCGATTTCCTGTGGAATAGCTAAGTGCTTCCAATTCCACTATCTCACTCTCCAGGTCTTTGGCTGATCTACTCATGTGCTGAGTGACATTGAGAGTGTACTGCTGACACAAAAGCTTTATTTGCACTTTACCATAATCCCACCACTGCCTAAGACTACTAAAATCACCTTTTGTTTCTTTAAAACCAGACCAAAAAAACCTTAAAACCTCCTTAAAACCTTTATCTAAAACCAAAGCTGAATTGAAATGCCAGTAGGCGCTCTTCGGACACACATCTTTAAAAAAAACATCACATAAAACCAAAGCATGATCTGTGTAACCCACTGGCACAATTCTACAGTCTTTAACCATATTAAAGAGATGTTTAAAACAATAAAACCTATCGAGCCTAGCTAGAGTGATGCCGCCATCTCTAAGGTGGGACCAGGTGTACTGACGGCAGTCTGTGTGCATCCTCTTCCACACTTCCACCAGGCCATGGGAGTGGACCAGCCGCCTCAGAGTGTGCTGGGAAACTGGATGTGGCTCTGCATGATTGCGATCTAAAAGCTCATTATCAGTACAATTAAAATCTCCACCCAGAATTAAAAACTCCTCCCCTCTGCAGCTATTGAGCGTCGAGCTCACCTGAGTGAAGAAGCTCTTCCTCTCTGTTCCACCATTAGGGGCATAAATATTAATAAAAACCAGGGTAAAACGATCAAACTTTGCTCGGACCAGTAGGCACCTCCCTCTCACCACCTCCTCCACCTCCACAGAGGAGGGAGTGAAGCTCCTAGAGAAGAGGAGCCCCACCCCCCCACTCAGTGTGGTGTTGTGGCTTAAAAACACCTGACCCTCCCATTCCCTTTCCCAGTCCCCCTCGTTCCCCTGGTCACTGTGAACCTCCTGTAAAAACATCACATCAATGCGTTTGGATCGTGCTGTGTCCATCACCAGTGCTCTCTTTCTTGCCTCCCTTGCTCCGTTAACATTCAGTGTTCCCACTTTAAACGCATGGTATTAAACGCACAAACGTGATCTGTTTATTTCTCACCATAATCCCATCATCCAAAAGTGAACACAATCATGATTATACATGATTATAATCAGACCTGCGGCCGTATGTTTTGCACATTCAGGTGAAGAGAGGTGCAGAGCTGTGAACTGATCACCACTTGGTGGTGAGTTGGATCCGATGGCGGGGAAGACTGCCGGACAGACCTGGTAAACCCAAACGTGTAGTGCGGGTGAACTGGGAACATCTGGCAGAGGACCCTGTCCGTAGGGTTTTCAACTCTCACCTCTGGAAGAGTTTCTCCTGCATCCTGGGGGAGGTTGGGGACATTGATTCTGAGTGGTCCATGTTCAAAGCCTCCATTGCAGAAGCAGCTGCTAGGAGCTGTGGTCTGAAGGTCACTGGTGCCTGTTGCGGCGGCAATCCAAAGACCCACTGGTGGACATCAGCGGTGAGAGAGGCCGTCACTGAAAAAGGAGGCTTTTCGGGCCTAGTTGGCTCGGGGGTCTCCCGAAGCAGCTGACAGGTACTGGCTGGCCAAAAGGGCGGCAGCTGTGGCAGTTGTCGAAGCTACAACTCGGGTGTGGAAGGAGTTCGGGGAGGCCATGGAGAAGGACTTTCGGTCGGCCTCGGGGAAGTTCTGGCAAATTGTTCGACGCCTCAGGAAGGGGAGGCAGGGCTTTGTTCAGGCTGTGCACAGTCAGGGTGGAGAACTGTTGATCCGTACTGGGGATATCGTCGAGCGATGGAAAGAGCACTTCGAGGAACTCCTGAACCCGGTAAACACGTCCTCTGTGGAGGAGACAGAGCCTGAAGACTTGGGGGGATCTTTGTCCATATCCATGGCAGAGGTTGCCGAGGTAGTTAAGAAGCTCCTCGGTGGCAAGGCGCCAGGTGTGGACGAGATTCACACTGAGATGCTGAAGGCTCTGGACATTGTTGGACTCTCTTGGTTGATACGTCTATACAATGTCGAGTGGGTATCGGGTACAGTACCTGTGGAGTGACAGACCGGGGTGTTGGTCCCTATTTTCAAAAAGGGGGACCTGAGAGTGTGTGCCAACTACCAGGGTATCACACTTCTCAACCTCCCCGGGAAAGTTTACTCTAGGGTGCTGGAAGGGAGGCTCTGACCGATAGTCGAACCTCGGATTCAGGAGGAGCAATACGGATTCCGTCCCGGTCGTGGAACAGCGGACCAGCTCTTTACCCTTGCGGAGTTGCTGAGGGGGTCATGGGAGTTCGACCTGCCAGTCTACATGTGTTTTGTGGATCTGGAGAAGACCTATGACTGTGTCCCCCGAGGGGCACTGTGGGGGGTACTACGGGAGTATGGGGTACTGGGCTTGTTGCTACGAGCAGTTCGGTCCCTGTATGACCAAAGTGAGAGCTGTGTCCACATACTCGGCACTAAATCAGACACGTTTCCAGTGGGTGTAGGCTGCCCCTTGTCTCCAATTCTGTTTGTGGTCTTCATGGACAGGATCTCAAGGCGCAGTCATGGTGGGGAGGGTGTCCGGTTTCGGGGCCTCAGGATTGCATCTCTGCTTTTTGCAGATGATGTGGCGTCCTCAGACCATGGCCTCCAGCACGCACTGGAGCGGTTTGCAGCCGAGTGTGAAGCGGCAGGGATGCGGATCAGCATCTCCAAGTCTGAGGCCATGGTTCTCTGCCGGAAACCGGTGGATTGCTCCCTCTGGGTTGGGGGGGGGAGTTGCTTCCCCAAGCGAAGGAGTTCAATTATCTCAGGATCTTGTCATGCCCTCCTGCTCCAGTGAGCCGGCTCATCAGCAGAATGACAAGCGGCTGTGTTTTCCAATACAGCTGGCGCAAATAACCAATCAACGCCATATAAAACCTGGCTCTAGACGCAGCTCGATGCTGCATCATTAATCCATCCTCTCTGCGACACGAACTCACTGCTCAATCCTGTTCACCGCCTCATCCTCCTTGCTACACGTCGTTTCCCCAAGACACTGTTTCGTTAATGGATTATCTTCATCACATTCCTGCTCCTCGGAACCCGTTGCCCCTCAGATGATCTGGCCTGCTCCACTAGCCCTCATCACTCAATTCCCCCACCATCTCGGACAGCTCGGCCTCCCTCTTCTGTCTTCCTCTCCCCAGATTCAGTAAGCCCCCTTCCCTTTTAATTTTGTTTAGTTTATGTTAGTTTACCTCTGCCTTCGGGTCCGCCCTTGGTTTAGTTTAGTTATTTTCCTCCTTCCCGTTTTTTTCTCCCTGCCTTCGTTAAGTGTTTTTTCTGTTCCTATATTCTTATTTTTCCATTAAATCATTATTAATTTCACCCACCCATCTGTGCCTGCTGCTTGGGTTCTACTCTGTGAACCGTGACAGATCTTGTTCACGAGTGATGGGAAAATGGAGCGAGAGATGGACAGGTGGATTGGTGTGGCGTCAGCAGTAATGCGGGCGTTGTACCGAACCGTCGTGGTGAAGAGGGAGCTGAGCCGTAAAGCGAAGCTCATGATTTACCAGTCCATCTATGTTCCAACCCTCACCTATGGTCATGAGCTTTGGGTAGTGACCGAAAGAACAAGATTGCGGATACAAGCGCCCGAAATGAGCTTCCTCCGTAGGGTGGCTGGACTCAGCCTTAGAGACAGGGTGAGGAGCGCAGACATCCGGAGGGAGCTCAGAGTACAGCCGCTGCTCCTTCGCATCGAAAGGAGCCAGTTGAGGTGGTTTGGCCATCTGATTCGGATGCCTCCAGGGAGACTTATTTTGGAGGTTTTCCGAGCACGTCCGTCTGGGAGGAGACCCTGGGGTAGACCCAGAACTGGCTGGAGGGATTATGTATCTCGTTTGGCCTGGGAACACCTCGGGATCCCCCAGGAAGAGCTGGAAAGCGTTGCTAAGGGGAGGGACGTCTTCGCCTCCGCGATCCGGCCCCGGATAAGCAGAAGAAAATGGATGGATGGATGGGTGAATGATTATACAGGCTAACAAACATGTGAGTTATTTAATTCGTTCAAACTATATGTGAATGTGCTCTAGATACTAAAAATATATGTCACAGTGAAGATATGGTTACGTCATAAATGCATAAGTTTCACCTTTTACATCCTTAATGGGAGATAAATTCAGAGGTTAATAATGACATTCATTCCGACATCCTCGTGTCCTCCAACTTCGGTAGGGGGCACTGTGGGACTGTGGAAGAAATTGGATTAAACCAATAAAATATTCATTCTGGTTCTGTGAGGTCAAGTGTCAATTTTGGATATGTTTTAGAAGAACACCTTACTGTAAGTTTGGTAAACATGAAAACACAAAATACATCTCAGAAACAGTCATTTTGAGAGTCCATTTATGAACAGATTAAAAGAAGTGCTTTGGCCTCAGTAACAGTTCACATGTTGGTCCACACACAAGACAGCTTTTCAAGTAAAGAATCTCATAACAATTCTGAGATTTGAATGTTAAATTTCAAGTACATATCATGTATTAAAATCTGGGAATTTGCAATATATAGTGACAATTTTTCAAAGCACAAAACCATTTGTCTCTCACAGCCTTAGAGGCAGTGAGGAGATCAGACATGGTGGTTGATGGGAAACAAAACAGAAAGAAGAGTAAGAGATTATGTGTGACATGCTGGTTGATCCCTCTCTCCGTGCAGGCATATGGAGTACCCCCCCCCCCCCTCCCCCTCTGAGCCATGAAGAGCAATAAGAAGGAACGGTCATACATCAAACATACTATTTAGAACAGATACTGTATACAGTGTGGTTTTGCTCACAGCATTTCACTTTTGAAGATTTACTTTTGCATAGAACTCCCTACACTGAATTGTGCACAATTAAAGAACAATGGATTACTGTTGGATATTGTATTTTTAAAGCATGTCACTATTCATGAAACATTTTGGTGACTGCCCCCTAGATGGATGTAAACAGGCCACCATTTGCTTGGGCTAAAGAAAATTTGAAAAATGTTGCAAATTGCTTACTGCACCACTTATTAGACATATTGCACAATGTACAGTAACTCACAAAACTGATATTCTTTATCAGTGGTATACAGTCCATCAATTATGCTCCTTAGTTTAATATTTCTTAGTCAGTAGTAGTATAATTATCTATGAGGTAATTAGGCCCCTATGCTGCGTTTACCTAAAACATGACTGATAATATTGACCCTGCTGATGTTTGCAGTGGGATATTTCCAGTGGCGGTTTTTCACGGAGGCCAAGGGAAGCCTGGCTTCCCCAAAAAATATGCAAGAAAGAAAAAAATATAAATAATCTTCACCACTATGCATTTTATGTTTTATATATTTGTCATTCCTTGTGGTCAAAACACTACATCAGGCATTTCTGCTTTGTGAGGAGCAAAACAGCACCCCTCTTGTCAAGCTCTTTTTGTGCATTACACTACGTCTCTCATGTCCTCTGTGCTGTCTGTCTGTTCAGAGGCCAGCTTCGCCTTACCTCCCTTAGTGAAAAAAACAGCCCGTATTAGCCAATCAGATTGAAGCAAGGCTCCTCGCTTGATGGTCGATGCATCATTAAAAAAAACATAAGGGAGGCCAGATCAAATCTGGCTTCCAACCAATCACAAACTGTGATGAACAATACCCACACTAATGCAGCTGTCCCGCCAGGCGCCAGCAAGCCCACACAGCAAGTATAGCCATCAAGCTAGCCAGAGAATGGATGGTGACAGGAACCTTGAGTTTCTTGTAAAAAAATGACTTCACAAAACTTCCTTTTGAAGTTCAACTACAAGTCAAAAGGGACAGTAGGCCAACTCCAAAGCTCAATCTAACTAAGTGTAGAGCTAATGGAAAAGCTCACTCTTTTTGTGAAGCTAACTATGCCAGAAACGAGTGGCTAACGGGAAGTGCCAAGCTTAACCGGCTTTTCTGCTGGCCATGTCTCCTATTTGACCGGTCTACCGGCTCCCTGAACAACCCCTGGAGCACTTAACGTCTTTTTTTCACTGAAATGAATGAGAAGTCGGTGAATGAGAATAAAGGTACTGTAACAGTAGGCTGATTTGTTTACATGAAAATAACAGTTAAAACACCGAATCTAATTTGTTGTTCACACTGGCTTCCTCGGTAATTTTGGTCATGGGCCGCCACTGGATATTTCTATCAGCCTTTTGTTAAGATGTCATAAAGCAAACATCCCAAGTAAGAAGAAAATCCAATTATAGTGGCTCTAGAACAACTTCCCTCCTCCACAGACATCCACATGCAACCTAAAATGTGTGTCCATGCTATGCTACAAGTGTGCATACTCTACAGTAATGACCATGTATGGAATGTGTAGAAACAATACACTCAGGGACGGCTGGTATAAATGGGCTAACAGGGCTAAGCCCTCCCAGGCCAACACAAAAAAGATGAGAAAATTATTTTTCAAATAACTTACAACAGATTGTTTTAAGTTTAGGTGAAAACAAAGGTAGCAACAGCACCAATCAGTCAAAAGAAAAACATAGAATATCTCTAAATGGGCTTATTTTTTTTTACAGCCCCAGCAGATACAGTCCGCTTTCATTCATTTCGTTCTTGTAAGTGATTGACA
Source organism: Acanthochromis polyacanthus (assembly GCF_021347895.1). Taxonomy (NCBI): domain Eukaryota; kingdom Metazoa; phylum Chordata; class Actinopteri; family Pomacentridae; genus Acanthochromis; species Acanthochromis polyacanthus. The sequence goes on along the minus strand of NC_067132.1, from coordinate 708,261 downwards.
GGTGTCATGTCCTGCCCCCGTGATTTACTGATCATTTGGGCTAACTTCAGGCAGCCCACAGGCCACTGACTTTGACCAATAGCAGCGAGTTAACACAGCGGTGGCTTTCATTCATTTCGTTCTTGTAAGTGATTGACAGGTGTCATGTCCCGCCCCCGTGATTTACTGATCATTTGGACTAGCTTCAGTCAGCCCACAGGCCTTTGACGCAGCGAGAAAAGGTTAAGCTATGGTGGGCATAGCATGAACGAGGTGGATTATTTGCTTTCATGTCCATTTTTCTCAATGTCTTTGGAGGAAAAGCTGGAAGTTAAAACTGCCCATGTTGGATATTGTGGGATAAAAACAAAGCCAAAGGATAAAAAAAGTGCTGTATAAAAACTGAGTCATCATATTCATATGTGGAGTTTGCGGACTTTTAACATATGTTTCTTCAATCTGAAGATCTCACGATCTGTCAACTCTGATGACTCACGGTGTTTAACCACATGTTTCGCTGACAGTAAAAAGGTCATAAGGTCAGGAAAGTGGTTTTTAATTTTTAGATTCTTAAACCCTTTTGTCTTCTGGAGGAAAGCCCTCACCATTTGACCCGAGTACAACTGATGCCTTGGTGTCTGGCCCTGTGAGAGAGAGAGAGAGCTGCTGTCATACAGATGGGACTCACAGTCACTACTGTCCGCCTCAGCAGCCGCATCTCCATCCTCTAGCAGCACCGCCTTTGCCATTCCCTCCCCCGAGCTTTTCCGTTTTGTGCTCCTCAGGAGGGCACCAGCCTGAGGGTCCAGCACACACACCGTCAGCTTGCACATTAATACTAGCAGGCTGCTCACACACACCCTCAGCCGGCACACTCTCACCCTCAACTGGCACACTCTCACCCTCAACTGGCACACTCTCACCCTCAGCCGGCACACTCTCACCCGGCACACTCTCACCCTCAGCCGGCACACTCTCACCCCCAGCCGGCACACACACAGCCTCAGCCGGTACACTCTCACCCTCAGCCAGCACATTCTTACCCTCATCCTGCACACACACACTGCCAGGCTGCATGCGCGCAGGCTCACACACACAGGTAGTCCCATCACCAGTCCTCTCACACAGCTCACCCAGTGCTTCACCTTCACCCCCTGCCTCCAGCTGCTCTACCTCCTCTCCATCCTCTATCACCTCAGCTACCTCCTTCTCACCAACTGTATTCACAACCTCAACTGTGTCTCTCAGCTCACCTTACTCCATCTCCTCACCTCTACCCACCTCTGCGTCCCCTCTCTGCCCCTGTTGCCCAACTACCGCCCCCCCACTCACCTCCCCGTCCGAGCCAGCAGAGTGCCCCCCACCACCGACACTCCACTGGCGCGGAGCGGGGACAGGCCTTTCTCCCCCTGCGGCTGATCCCGCTTTCAGGCCCGAGGCCGCGTCCGCCGGCGCCAGCGGCGGCTCGGCTCAGTTCGGACAGGCCCGAATCAGATGGCCTACCTCCCCGCAGCCGAAACATTTGGCCTGGGAAGATGTTGCAAACAACATATAGTCGAAATCGTCTATCCTCACGGTGAATCTAATATCAAAATCTTCACCGCGGTTGTTGAGCACCATATAGAGCTGCCTCCGGTGCAACACCACGTGCCGCAGCAGCGGGGATTTGCAGCCGGAGAGCAGCTTTTTTATCGGGGACACAACCTTCCCATGACGTGACAGCTCGCGAACCAAAAACTCATCGCTGATGAAGGCAGGCACGTTGGACAGAGTGATCCGGGTGGCAGGCTGCGTCAGCGGCATCACCTGCTCAAACAGCCAGTTCACCGTCAGCCCCGTCTCCACCAGCTCATTCACCTGTTCCACCTTCTCCAAAAAAGCACCACAGACCGACTCACCCATGCAGCAGATTTTACCGACGCGTGGCCGATCCGTTCTCCCACAGCTAAGGCGACGTCCTCCACGCTACATGGGGAGCCGGCTGCCAGCTTTATCCCGTGCTTTCTTGACAGAGAGGAGAGCCCCGTGACTGCCATAATGGCTTCACCTGGCATCTCCTCCCCTCGACCAGACCAAGTCTGGCCGCAAAACCAAAAAAAGAACCCCCCCTCCCAACCAACTACCTACAAACTAAACCTATAATCTAACAAAAACCCAATAAAAGTGAAATCACCACTGTGAAAAGGATAGTTAAGAAAAGTTAATAGACAAACTTTCCCACTCTCTTCGCTCTCCACTCTCCCTCCACTCACACCAGAAGAAGAAGAAGAAGGCCACCCTCGTCCTTGTCTCCGTCGTCATCGTCGGGCGCAGTGCTTCTCCTCCTCCTCGTCCTCCTCCTCCTCCTCGGGGTCGGTTCGCCTCCTCCGATGTACTCATCTCGCGGATTGCGCCGCTGCTGCTGCTGCTGCCGCTGCTGCTGCCGCTGCTGCTGCCCGCTGCTCCTGCCCGCTGCTGCTGCCCGCTGCTGCTGCCGCTGCTGCTGCCGCTGCTGCTGTTGAATCAAAAGAAAAGAAAAAAAACTCCAACAAAAACAAGGACAGAAGCAGCCTGTAACCTCGGCTTTCATCCCACATGACTTGAATTCTGACCTTTATTATTTCTGTAATTAATTTGCTTTTGCTTATAATATCAATATTTAATAAACGTATTCATTTAAAACAGCTATTGACTCATTCTCTTCATTTATTTTGTAAAACAGTAGAGAAACAACAAGTATTATGACCTCTTTTTTTAGCTCAAATGGTGGCTACTATGATGAACAAGGACTCGGGGGGACCTCTAAATCAGCTTCAATTTACAAAATATTTTACCAGAACAGTTCTTTGTAATAATGGAACAAAACTTAAACACCGACAACATAACAAAAAAATTAAAGTGTTTTTTTTTTTCATGTAAATCTGATGCACCCTAACGCACACATGAACGGAAAGAAAAAAAACAAACACACACACATACACACGAAAACACAAAAACCACAGGTTTGCTCTGGTGTGGTGGTCACATACGGTTGTTGTTTAATTTTTGTTATAGTCGCTCACATTGGCTGAACACATGTCAAACACAACTTGTCAACGTAAAGAGTGACTCCACCTGAACACAACACCTCTCCCCCACCCCACAGGGTTGTTTTTTATTCTTTTTTTCTTGTTCTTCTTGTTCTTCTTCTTCTTCTTCTTCTTCTTGTGTCCTCCTCCTCTTACTAGTCCTCCTCCCTCTTCGTCGCTGTCCTCTTCGTGTCTGTCATCGTCGCTATCTGGTCATGCTGGCTTGGCTATGACCATCTTGGGTCGTGTCTCAGAAGCCTGGCCATCTGCCCTCTTGTCAATGGCAGACGGCATATCTTTTTTTTGTTTGTTTTGTTGTTGTTGTTGTTGTAGTCCTCCTTGTTGTTTGTTCTTCGTGTTTTTCCTCCCCCTTTGGTTTCATGGCAGACTCTCTGGCCGCTTTGAGGTGGATTATATTCCCTACCTGAACAATCCCCCAACCCCAACCACCCAACCACTCACCCACACACACACACACACACACACACACACACACACACACACACACACACACACACACACACACACACACACACACACCCTCTCTCTCTCTCTCTCTCTCTCTCTCTCTCTCTCTCTCTATCCAGTAAGTGCACGAGAGACATGATATTTATTTTTACATAAATATTACTTTAATTTTTTAACAAAAAAACACGTTCTGAAGGTGTCCACGTCTGGTCTCCTAGGAAGCTGGGGTCGATTACGCCCCCCACCGAGGAGGGACCGAGCACAAGGGTTAAAAAAACAAACACGTTCTGAAGATGTCCGCGTCTGGTCTCCTTGGAACCTGGGGTCGATTACGCCCCCTCCGAGCACAAGGGTTAAAGCAACTGTTTTTTGAGCTGTGTTCTATGCTTGTATGGTATCATACTGTTAAGTTAGGCAGGTACCCATTTTGTGTCTTTATTCACCTGTTTTGTCAGAAAGAACAGGAGGATCATGTATATAACCAGCATAGGTACTTCACATCAAAAATAAAGCAACAGCGACCAAATTCAAAGGAGTCTGCTCTGACAGATGCTAAAGCTTCCACTAAAGTTTTACTGTGCTATGGCTCAACTGAGAGTCAATAAGCAGCATTTTACTGTTTAAGAGAGTTGGGTGAATTCAAGAATTTTTTTTAATTTCTGCTATGAAGTTAACGGCTCAGAAATATCCAGAAAGCTGGTTTAATTAGAAGGTCCCGTCAGGATGATACAACTTCCTGTGATGACTCTTGTTCTGCCATTTTCCCCTTACTGAACCAGACACCTCTAATGATACTGGCCCCACTGGCAGCTCGTTTATTCCAACTACCTTTATTAGACTGAAATAGGGCTGTTCTGCTGTCTATGTGTCTGAAAGTGTCTGTCAAAATGTCAACTGGTTTCAGATCCCAATAAAACATGTGTGTCAAACTAAAGGCCCGTGGGCCATATCCAGCCCGTAATACAATTATATCCAGCCTGCGAGATCATTTTACATTGATTTATTATTATTGTTATTAATGGCCTGATGATATGAAGCACTGATAACACACAAACTACAGATCCCACAATGCAGCGCAACAGCTGCCTTGCCGAATGATAGGTTAGCTGGGAACATTTCCGCGTCTTTTAAGTCGAGCATCTGTTGTCTGCAACCCTACTGTAACGTCAAAGCTAGCCCTTAACAATGGCGAAAAGAAAAGTTGATTCTGAAAACAGCCTTTCAAAACCAATGGGAGGCTGAGTTTATGTATGTTGACATTGCTGGTAAACCTGTGTGTCTTATTTGTGGAGCTAATGTGGCTGTAATTAAGGAATGTAATCTAAGATGGCACTTTGAGACGATACATCAGGACAAGCTGAAAAACATGCATCATCGAGCCAGCGAAGCAGGCCAGCGGAGCTGGCCAGCGGAGCTGGAGAGACCCTATTGTATTTGCTCTGTTTCTTATTATTATTACGAGGGACCGAGCCAGCGAAGCAGGCCAGCGGAGCTGGCGAGACCCTATTGTATTTGCTCGGTTTCTTATTATTATTAATAGGGACCGAGCCAGCGGAGCTGGCCAGCGGAGCTGGCGAGACCCTATTGTATTTGCTCGGTTTCTTCTTCTTATTATTATTAGGGACCGAGCCAGCGAAGCAGGCCAGCGGAGCTGGCGAGACCCTATTGTATTTGCTCGGTTTCTTATTATTAGGGACCGAGCCAGCGAAGCAGGCCAGCGGAGCTGGCGAGACCCTATTGTATTTGCTCGGTTTCTTATTATTAGGGACCGAGCCAGCGGAGCTGGCGAGACCCTATTGTATTTGCTCGGTTTCTTATTATTATTAGGGACCGAGCCAGCGGAGCTGGCCAGCGGAGCTGGCGAGACCCTATTGTATTTGCTCGGCCAGCGAAGCAGGCCAGCGGAGCTGGCGAGACCCTATTGTATTTGTATTTGAAAACCCTTTAAACATTATCTCCTCCGAAACCGTACAATATTCCGGCTTCATATTTGGACAGGTTATAGTGAATATCCAGCCAAACAAAAGTTATCAAAAGAAAAAGGCTAACTTGTCTAGTTTTTTTTCATAAGCTGTCAAAGTTTGTCTTCACCTGAAATCATGCTTCGCTTCAATTTTGCCCCCGAAACGTGCATGTATTTTGCTGAAACTTGGTACGCAGGTTCAGTCTGCTGAAAGTTTCAATATTTTGGAAACAAATTCTGGAAAAACTCTATAGCGCCACCTAGGGACACAAAAAAACTGCATGAATCACAAATAACCTCAGCTCTTGGCACAGGAATGTCGTAGAGACATGCAACCGCCACTAACGCGTCCATCTGCTCGAGCTCTACGAAAACCTGTCAAACTAATTTCAGCTATCTTCAATCGAGGGGGCGCTATTACCTGAAATATGAAAACCCTTTAAAGATTATCTCCTCCGAAACCATACAATATTTCGGCTTTATATTTGCACAGATTATAGTGAATATCCAGCCAAACAAAATTTATCAAAAGAAAAAGGCTAACTTGTCTGGTTTTTTTATAAGCTGTCAAAGTTTGTCTTCACCAGAAACCATGTTTCGCTTAATTTGTCCCCGTAAAAGTGCATGTATTTTGCTGAAATTTGGTACGCAGGTCCGGTCTGCTGAAAATTTCAATATTCTGAAAACAAATTCTGGAAAAACTCTATAGCGCCACCTAGGGACACGAAAATTTCAAAAATCACAAATAAACTCAGCTCTCTGCACAGGAATGTCGTAGAGACACGCAACCACCACTCACGCGTTCGTCAGCTCGAGCTCTATGAAAACTTGTCCGCCCGATTTGAGCCATCTTCAATCTAGGGGGCGCTATAACCCAAAATATGAAAACCCTTTAAAGATTATCTCCTCTGAAACCGTACAATATTCTGGCTTCATATTTGGACAGATTATAGTGAATATCCAGCCAAACAAAAGTTATCAAAAGAAAAATGCTAACTTGTCTAGTTTTTCTTTTATAAGCTAACAAAGTTTGTCTTCACCTGAAACCATGTTTCGCTTCAATTTGACCCCGTAAACGTGCATAACTTTATATGAAATTTTGCACGCACGTTCGACCACTCGAGCTCTACGAAACCTGTCCGAACGATTTCAGTTGTCGTCAATCTAGGGGGCGCTATAACCCAAAATATGAAAACCTTTCAAAGATTATCTCCTCCAACACCGTTCAATATTCCGGCTTCATATTTGGACAGATTACAGTGAATATCCAGCCAAACAAAAGTTATCAAAAGAAAAAGGCTAACTTGTCTAGTTTTTCTTTTATCAGCTGTCAAAGTTTGTCTTCACCTGAAACCATGTTCCGCTTAATTTGACCCCCTAAACGTGCATGTATTTTGCTGAAATTTGGTACGCAGGTCCGGTCTGCTGAAAATTTCAATATTCTGAAAACAAATTCTTGATAAACTCTATGGCGCCACCTAGGGACACAAAAAACTGTATAAATCACTAAAAACCTCAGCTCTGAGCACAGGAATGTCGTGGAGACATGCAACCACCACTCATGCGTTCATCTGCTCGTGCTCTCTGAAAGCCTATAGACGGATTTGAGCTATCTTATACCTAGGGGGTGCTATGACCCAAAATATGAAAACTCTTTAAACATTATCTCCTCGGAAACCGTACAATATTTCGTCTTCATATTTGGACAGATTATAGTGAATATCCAGCCAAACAAAAGTTATCAAAAGAAAAAGGCTAACTTGTCTAGTTTTTGTTTTATAAGCTGTCAAAGTTTGTCTTCAGCAGAAACCATGTTTCGCTTAATTTGACCCCGTAAAAGTGCATGTATTTTGCTGAAATTTGGTACGCAGGTCCGGTCTGCTGAAAATTTCAATATTCTGAAAACAAATTCTGGAAAAACTCGAAAGCGCCACCAAGGGACACAAAAAAACGCATAAATCACAAATAACCTCAGCTCTTCGCACAGGAATGTCGTAGAGACACGGAACCACCACTCATGCGTTCGTCTACTCGAGCTCTACGAAAACCTGTCGATGGATTTGGGCCATCTTCTACCTAGGGGGCGCTATACACCAAAATATGCAAAACCTTTGAACATTATCTCGTCCGAAACCGTACAATATTCCGGCAGAGGAACTCCTCTGGCTTTCATCGTCGGTCACGGATGGCACTTGCTTGCCGACGGCACGGGGGGGCAGGGCGAGGTCCCGCCCAATGCTGCTTGCAGCTTTAATTAGGGACCGAGCCAGCGAAGCAGGCCAGCGGAGCTGGCCAGTGGAGCTGGCGAGACCCTATTGTATTTGCTCGGTTTCTTCTTATTATTATTATTATTAGGGACCGAGCCAGCGGAGCTGGCGAGACCCTATTGTATTTGCTCGGTTTCTTATTCTTATTCTTCTTATTATTATTCCCCGCACGTTTCACTTAATTTGACCCCCTAAACGTGCATAACTTTTTATGAAATTTGGCATGCACGTCGGGTCAAGCGAAAAATTCGATATTCTGAAAACAAAACCTGCAAAAACTCTATAGCGCCACCTAGGGACACGACAAACGCCAACAAATCACAAGGCCAACACAAAAATCCACAGCTCGTCGCACAGGAATGTCGTACAGACATGCAACCACCACTTACGCGTTTGTCCGCTCGAGCTCTACGAAAACCTGTCTGACCGATTTGAGCTATCTTCAATGCAGGGGGCGCCATAACCCAAAATATGAAAACCCTTTAAACATTATCTCCTCCAAAACCGTACAATATTTTGGCGTCATATTTGCACAGATTATAGTGAATATCCAGCCAAACAAAAGTTATCAAAAGAAAAAGGCTAACTTGTCTAGTTTTTGTTTTAAAAGCTGTCAAAGTTTGTCTTCACCTGAAACCATGTTTCGATTCAATTTTGCCCCCTAAACATGCATGTATTTTGCTGAAATTTGGTACGCATGTCCGGTCTGCTGAAAATTTCAATATTCTGAAAACAAATTCTGGATAAACTCTATAGCGCCACCTGGAGACACAAAAAAACTGTATAAATCACAAATAACCTCAGCTCTTCGCACAGGAATGTCGTAGAGACAAGCAACCACCACTCACACGTTTGTCTCCTCCCCCTCTATGAGAACCTGTCCAACTAATTTCAGCTATCATCAATCTAGGAGGCGCTATAACCCAAAATATGAAAACCCTTTAAAGATTATCTCCTCTCACACCGAAACCGTACAATATTCCGGCTTCATATTTGGACAGGTTATAGTGAATATCCAGCCAAACAAAACTTATCAAAAGAAAAAGGCTAACTTGTCTAGTTTTTCTTTTATAAGCTGTCAAAGTTTGTGTTCACCTGAAACCACGTTTCGCTTCATTTGACCCCCTAAACGTGCATAACTTTTTGTGAAATTTGGCACGCACGTTCACCCACTCAAGCTCTACGAAAACCTGTCTGATAGATTTGTGCTATCTTCAATCTAGGAGGCGCTATAACCCAAAACATGAAAACCCTTTATAGATTATCTCCTCCGAAACCATAGCGTATTCCGTATAACTTGTCTAGTTTTTCTTTTATAAGCTGTCAAAGTTGGTCTTCAATTTTGCCCCCTAAACATGCATGTATTTTGCTGAAATTTGGGACACAGGTCCGGTCTGCTGAAAATTTCAATATTCTGAAAACAAATTCTGGAAAAACTCTATAGCGCCACCGAGGGACACAAAACAAACTGTATAAATCCCAAATAACCTCAACTCTTCTCACAGGAATGTCGTAGAGACATGCAACAAACACTCACGCGTTCGTCTGCTCGAGCTCTACCAAACTTGTTGGACTGATTTGAGCTATCTTCAATCTAGGGGGCGCTATAACCCAAAATATGAAAACCTTTCAAAGATTATCTCCTCCGACACCGTTCAATATTCTGGCTTCATGTTTGGACAGATTATAGTGAATATCCAGCCAAACAAAAGTTATCAAAAGAAAAAGGCTAACTTGTCCAGTTTTTCTTTTATAAGCTGTCAAAGTTTGTCTTCACCTGAAACCATGTTCCGCTTAATTAGACCCCCTAAACGTGCATGTATTTTGCTGAAATTTGGTACGCAGGTCTGGTCTGCTGAAAATTTCAATATTCTGAAAACAAATTCTGGAAAAACTCTATGGCGCCACCTAGGGACACAAAAAAATTGTATAAATCACCAAAAACCGCAGCTCTGCGCACAGGAATGTCGTAGAGACATGCAACCACCAGTCACGCGTTCGTCGGGTCGAGGTCTATGAAAGCCTATGGATAGATTTGAGCTATCTTATACCTAGGGGGCGCTATGACTCAAAATATGAAAACGCTTTAAACATTATCTCCTCCGAAAGCATACAATATTTCGGCTTCATATTTGGACAGATTATAGTGAATATCCAGCCAAACAAAAGTTATCAAAAGAAAAAGGCTCACTTGTCTAGTTTTTCTTTTATAAGCTAACAAATTTTGTCTTCACCTGAAACCATGTTCCGCGTAATTTGACCCCCAAACGTGCATGTATTTTGCTGAAATTTGGTATGCAGGTCCGGTCTGCTGAAAATTTCAATATTCTGAAAACAAATTCTGGAAAAACTCTATGGCCATAACCCAAAATATGAAAACCCTTTAAACATTATCTCCTCCGAAACCGTACAATATTTCGGCTTCATATTTGGACAGATTATAGTGAATATTCATCCAAGCAAAAGTTATCAAAAGAAACACAGTAACTGCTCTAGTTTTTTTTTTTAAGCTGTCAAATTTTGTCTTCACCTGAAACCATGTTTCGCTTCAATTTCAACCAAGAAACGTTCATGGATTTTGCTGAAATGTGGTACACAGGTGCAGTCTCCTGAAAATTTCAATATTCTGAAAATAATCTGGAAAAACTTTATAGCGCCACCTAGGGAAACAAATACTGCAAAAATCACAAATGGCCTCAGCTCGTCGCAGGGGAATGTCGTAGAGACATGCAACCACAACTCACGCGTTCGTCTGCTCGAGCTCTACGAAAACCTTTCGACGGATTTCAGATAACCTAGGGGGTGCTATACGCCAAAATATGCAAAACCTTTAAACCCTATCTACTCCTAAACTATAGAATATTCCAGCAGAGGAATTCCTCTGGCGTTGATCTTCGGTTACGGATGGCACTTGCTTGCCGACCGTGCGGGGGGCCGGGGCGAGGTCCCGCCCAATGCTGCTTGCAGCTTTAATTAGGGTCCGAGCACCGAGGTACCGAGGACAGGCGGTGCAAGGGCACTGGCTGTCCAAGGCACCAACGGTGCCGTAGGACCCTATTGAAACCCTACGGTTTATTATTATTATTATTATTAGGGTCCGAGCACCGAGGTGCCGAGGACAGGCGGTGCAAGGGCACCGGCTGTCCAAGGCACCAACGGTGCCGTAGGACCCTATTGAAACCCTACGGTTTATTAGGGTCCGAGCACCAACGGTGCCTAAGGACCCTTTTGGAACCTTAGGGTTTTTTATTATTAGGGTCCGAGCACCGAGGTGCCGAGGACAGGCGGTGAAAGGGCACCGGCTGTCCAAGGCACCAACGGTGCCGTAGGACCCTATTGGAACCCTACGGTTTATTATTATTAGGGTCCGAGCACCGAGGTGCCGAGGACAGGCGGTGCAAGGGCACCGACTGTCCAAGGCACCAACGGTGCCGAAGGACCCTTTTGGAACCTTAGGGTTTTTTATTATTATTATTATTATTATTATTATGCTGCCAAAAGAACTGCATTTTTCATAGCCTGAACATGCTCGAAAAGTCATGAAAATTTGCACACACATCAGAACTGGCGAAAAAATTTCATATTTTTTAGGGCATGTGGAGGTGTGTGGCAAAATGGCTCCATAGCGCCCCCTACAAAATTTTAAAAAGTGGTATTAGGCCAACTCGGAGGGAATTTGGCCGAGAGCTAAAAAATTTGGGAGGCATATGCAGCACATCAGGAAACACAAAAAAGTCAATCACAGCCATGCTCTACACCCAACAGGAAGTGCGCCATCATGCGTTAACTGTACAAAATCTATGATGAACTCCTCCTCGGGGAAAAGTCTGAGCGATCTGAAATTTTGCCAGTACATACAGCAGACCTTCCTGAGAAAAAGTTATCAAAATCTTCCTCCATAGTTAAAGGGTGTGGTCGTGGTGGCCTGTCGAAATTTGATCCTTCGCCATGAAACAGGAAATGCTGTCTAACTCTCCTGAACATGCTCCGATCTGAATGAAACTTTACATGTATGATCACAGACCTGCCTCGATGACATCCATACAGCAAGATTCATTCACAGTCACAGCGCCACCTTGTGGTATCAAGAATTTGACATTTTTTAGACTTTCATGTACTATTCTTAGCCTGTTGCTCAGATTCACCTCAGATGTTGTGACATAAGCCTGAACACATTGATGATGAAGCACAGAAAAAATGGTGACGTGTGATGAAAAGGCGTGTCTGTGGCGGGACGGCAAAGTTTGATGTTTCGCCATGAAAATTGAAGTGTTCATATCTCAGCTGCAAAGGATCCTATCTGCCCCAAACTTCATGTGCTGGACACCAGAACCAGTTTGAGGACATCCACACTGAAAAATTTAGAAAAAGTCATAGCGCCACCTCTTGGTAACAAGCATTTTAGAAATTACATTTGCACACATCATTGCTCCAAACTTTGTCATATCATTCTGAAAATTGGTCAGCTGATTCTTCACCCCCAGACAATACCACAGTGTGAAGATTTTGATATTTGATGAAATGCTGTTGCCGTGGCAACGCGTTGTTTTTGTGACAAACAAAGTACTTTTTGACAGGCTTAGAATGCTCAACAGCTCACCAAAATTTACACACACATCACAGTCGTCTCAAGGAATAACACTGTATGCATCTCTGCAGGGCATGTGCTATTGCGCCCTCTACAGTATGTTTAATAAACAGCCCCGGCAGCACGTTTCACCTCGATCCACAAAATTTGGGAGGCCTATAGAGCACATCAGAACGCACAAAAAAGCCTCTTGGAGCCATCCCCTAAACCCAACAGGAAGTCCGCCATTTTGAATTAAGTGGACAAATTTTCTCTATTTTTTTAATTTTTGAGAGCGAACTCCTCCGAGGGTTTAACTGCTAGAGACCTCAAATTTTACCAGGGTATCCAACACGATGTTATGATCAAAAGTTATTAAAAGATTCTTCCAGAGTAAAAGGGTGTGGACATGGTGGCCTCCCGAATTTTGATGGTTCGCCATGAAACATCAAGTGTTATCTAACTATCCTCTGCATGCTCCAATCTACCTCACACCTCACATGATTAAACACAGTCCTGTCCTGATCACATTTACAGGCCAAAATACATTCACAGCATGTGCCATAGCGCCCCCTAAAGCATTTAAAAAATAGCCTCCACAGAGACTTTCACCTATGACTATGAAATTTGGCATGCATATTGTTCGCCAGTCTAGCCTTTTTTAACCCTTGCCTCAGGTTAAAGTTGGTCCAGCTCTCCGTTTAAAGGGTTAGATTCTATCTGCCTATTAGTATTTCACCTAACAGGTTTCAGCAGAATAAATTAAGCTGGAATCGAGAGACACTCGCCCAGGTTCTAACTGCCTTGCATCCGAATGTCTCACCCCTCTTATCTGATAAATGCTATCCCACCAAGCAGCCTTTCTAAGTAGTAGAATTGATCTATCATTCACATTCGTTATCGGTCAGCTTCTCTCTAAGGACTTGCCTGCACTTGGTGCTATTCCTGGGTTCGTTTTAGAGGTTTGGAAAGAACTAACCTCAGGGGTAATGTTTAAACACTCTCAATTTGGACTGAGTAACCTGTAAGAACCTTTGGATTGAATGCACACAATCAACTTAACTTTTTGTTGTTCCTCCGTCCTGAGTCTTCTCCCGATCCGCTTACGGGCCGCTTCTTGGTGTAAGGTTTCAGGATCTGGACTGGTTTATCCTCAGGTTCTGTCTCGGGTGAGACAGTGAAGAGGGGCTTCAGTGCTCGTGCCAGCTCCGCTTCTTCATCCCGAGTGACCCTCCCAGTGAGTAACTCTGTGTAGATAGGAGCAGGGTACTTGTTTATTACTGGGTCCAGCCCTCTCCACACCCATTTCCATGACGTCACGATCAACCGATCTGGCCTTGGCAATGGTCCTTCAGCAATTTGTGCGAACAATCCTGCATTCATTTGCACTCCTCTTCGGGCCTCCTCAAAAGGGGTGTCTTCTGGGCAGTCTTCTGCCTTTCCGTCATCCCTTTTGGCGTTTCTTCTGCCCGATTCTCGGATCTGCAATAGCTCAGCATATAGTGGCCGGTCTCCTGGTGCCACCAGCTCCATCACTTTTGCTTTTCGGTCATGGTAGAACCAGTTTCCTCGCCCAGGGTATATAAGAGGATTTTCCACTGTTCTTGGAAGCAGGTATCCTCCATTCTGCCTTGGGTGGATTTCTATTTCTTGGGTGATTGTTCGCAGGGGAAGACTTCGGTTTTCAAGGAGATAACAGCTAGGATTCACCATCCGATATCTCATTTTCCTATTCATATAAGGGCTGGAGGTCCAGATTACCCTCCTTCCTATACTGATCTCGCAGTACTCACCCTGCCATGGGTCAGCGTAGTTAGGCCCCCATGTCAGTTTGATTTCTGTCGACCCCCATGAGAAGCAGGCCACATTTAGGATCCAAGGAGACGACTTTGGGCAGGGGGGCACCGCTTTCCATATCCAGTGCCTTCTTTGGTTCACATCGTCGAACCGTCTCTGTCTCATTTGAAGATCGATCCCTCTCACTACACGTGGCGCACGTATAGGAAATGGTCCAGATTTCTGCGTATCCGGGTCTCTGGTGTACTCAAAATTAGTGCAAAAATAGTTCACTGTCCCACATTCTCTATTAGTGTATTTGAAATCCTTTTCTGGGGAGTCTAAGTATATTTTACCATTACATTCTTGTATATTCCAGAATGCAATTCTACATCCGTGTATGGTGCATACACTGGTTGATACGGCATTTTCACAACGACAGGTTGACCTTACTGTTGGCTGGGTCCAGGATTCTTCTTTCCTCTCCCAACTCTCTTGGTGAGGCCTTTGATTCTTGACCAAACACTCTCCTTCTCTTTCTCCCCCTTCTTGGCAGAATCTTCTTCAGGCTTCACTTCTCTCCGTACCTCGGACACGTCCGCCCCCAGCGAGTACACACCCACGAATGGCACAATGACCATGCGCACTCGCACTTTCACCGTCATCGTCTGATGCGGTCTTGTAGGCGTGGCTGCCCTTGACACCCAGGAGCCCACCCAGGGACGCCATGTTCGCCAGTCTAGCCTTTTTTAACCCTTGCCTCAGGTTAAAGTTGGTCCAGCTCTCCGTTTAAAGGGTTAGATTCTATCTGCCTATTAGTATTTCACCTAACAGGTTTCAGCAGAATAAATTAAGCTGGAATCGAGAGACACTCGCCCAGGTTCTAACTGCCTTGCATCCGAATGTCTCACCCCTCTTATCTGATAAATGCTATCCCACCAAGCAGCCTTTCTAAGTAGTAGAATTGATCTATCATTCACATTCGTTATCGGTCAGCTTCTCTCTAAGGACTTGCCTGCACTTGGTGCTATTCCTGGGTTCGTTTTAGAGGTTTGGAAAGAACTAACCTCAGGGGTAATGTTTAAACACTCTCACTTTGGACTAAGTAACCTTTAAGAACCATTGGATTGAATGCACACAATCAACTTAACTTTTTACCACTATGCAGATTTTCAGTGATTTATAATAATTTCATTAGGCTTCTCTTTAAATGCAATAGAGCGTTTTATTAAGCAAGTTTAGCAAGAGCACAGCATCAATTCATGATTAAACAATTAATTATTTCTGATTAAAAAATGAGACTAAAGTAAATAAATTGAGCGTACCTGACAATCTTCTCTAATTATTAAATTTAGGAGAGAGAGCGAACAGCGTGGCCACTACCTTATCACTCGGTCTTGTCTTGCGTCTGGGAAAAGCACTCAGTTGTCCAGAGGACTCGGTACGATGTCTTCTTTGTGAACAAAAGGATCTTATCCCTCGGCAGGGGGGAGCGGAGGAGTCCTGTGAGCCAATCGTGGTCTGGCAGTTATCTCTGGAATCGGCTGGAGCGTTAGTGCTTACGCCCTAGCTGTCTTCTCTGTGGTATGGTGGTGATGGAAAAACCCTCGTCTGTTCAGGTTGTGTGGGTCACTGGGTCTCCCAGCCCCGGGGAGGGGAACAGCCCGGTGCTGTTGCCTCCTTTGCCTCTTCGGGTGTAGTCGGTTCTTCCCTCTATTGGTTTCTTCTGGATAACTGCAGTACCTCTTAGGACTCTCCGTTTGGCAGAGTGTGGTCTTCGCTTGTTGAACAAAGTCAGAAAAAGACTTTACTTCCAACGATGTCCTCAGCGATCTCTGGAGCCTAAGTCCCGCGTCGTCTTCCCGTCTCTTGGGCAAAAGAGGAAGGTGAAGATTCTTCAGAACTCCGGCCAAGTTCCCTTTGCAGCTCCTCTGAGCAGCTCCGGCGAACGACTCCCCCGTAATGTCTCTGCTCTCCCATTCTTATACTCTCTCCGGACACACAAAACTGGCTAGGTACGCCCTCTGACACCGTCTAACTTATGCAATCAACTTTGTCATCACATACAGCAGTAATACAGAAGTCATGTTGTTACAGCAAATACACAGTGTCCACATTCTGTTTAACACACACACATTTCAGCCCACCCTTTTGGGTTTTTCCCAAACTTCCCTTTTTTCTGAGGAGGCTGCAATGTCATTGTGGCTGCCGAGTCATGGTGACTGTTGTTTACTGCACTTCTGCTTTCTTAAGGCCTGGACACACAAGCCTATGAGGCCTGTACACACACACAGAGCCTAAACAAGGATTACTTCACACAGAATCACTTTTTAAATCATTCCTCTCAATCTGAACATAATAAATCATCTGAATCATTACTTTAATCAAATCAACACTTCAAAAATGTATATATATTTCAGCAACCCTAATCATATGGTTAACTTATAATGTTTCTTCTTAAGATCTTTATTTGTCTGCTTTAAACTTTTGTTACCTTAGGGCCATAATGAGCCTGAGTCCTCTCTGAGACCTCAACATCTGCATCTCACTTGACAATATGTAGCACGTCAGTGCAAACAAAAAAGTCTCTTGGAGTCATTCTCTAAACCCAACAGGAAGTCCGCTATTTTGAATTAAATGTCAGATTTTTGGTATTTTTGATCATTTTCAACAATTCATTTGTCACAGGCAATAACTCCAAAACACCTGAATTTGGGAAAATATATAAGACACGCTTTCAGGTTGCATATTTGCGAAAATTGTTCACAAAACTCAAAGGGTGTGGCCATGGCGGCCAATTGAACTTTAATGTTACGACATGAAGCAGGACGTCTTATGTAAATCCCCTGTACATGCTGCAATCTGCCTCAAACTTTACACGTTTGATCAGATTCCAGTCCTGATGAGCTTCATAGACCAATATACAGTCAGAGAGATAGCGCCACCTGGTGGATGGACAGAAAGTGGTGCATAAATAGCCTGTACATGCGCCAATCTACCTGAAATTTGACCTGTGTCCTCAGAATCCAGCCCTCGTCACATTCATGGGCCTTAATACACTCTGTCGCAGCATTGCCTGGTGGAAATGCTTGGGGTCGCCGACCAGCAAGGATGCGAGGACCCGTTCAACGCTGCTTGCAGCTTTAATTAGGGTCCGAGCACCGAGGGTGCGAAGGACAGGCGGTGCAAGGGCACCGACTGTCCAAGGCACCAGCGGTGCCAAGGACCCTATTGAAACCCTAGGGTTTATTATTAGGGTCCGAGCACCGAGGGTGCGAAGGACAGGCGGTGCCAGGGCACCGACTGTCCAAGGCACCAGCGGTGCCAAGGACCCTATTGAAACCCTAGTGTTTATTAGGGTCCGAGCACCGAGGGTGCGACGGACAGGCGGTGCCAGGGCACCGACTGTCCAAGGCACCAGCGGTGCCAAGGACCCTATTGAAACCCTAGTGTTTATTAGGGTCCGAGCACCGAGGGTGCGACGGACAGGCGGTGCCAGGGCACCGACTGTCCAAGGCACCAGCGGTGCCAAGGACCCTATTGAAACCCTTGGGTTTATTATTATTATTATTTTTTTTTTTTTTTTTTTTTCTCCCGTAAAGTAAATTGGCTTTTTGGCGGCCTTATCATACTCCAAAACGCGTGAAATTTGGCATGCACATCAGGACTGGCGAAAAATTTGATATTTTATGGGAGTTGCGCATGTGTGTGGCAAAATGGCTCTATAGCGCCACCTGCAAAGTTGAAAAAGTAGTCATTAGGCCAACTGCCACAATGTTTCATGTACAGCTACAATATTTGGTGGGCATATGCAGAACATCCGGACACACCAAAAAGTCAATTACAGCCACGCCCTAAACCCAACAGGAAGTCGGCCATCTTCAATTTGCTGTAAATTTTTCAAACTTAATCGCTCCTCGGGAAATGAATTGCCTTTTTGGCAACCTTATCATGAACCAAAACGCGTGAAATTTGGCGTGCACATCAGGACTGGCGAAAAATTTGATATTTTATGGGAGTTGCGCATATGTGTGGAAAAATGGCTCTATAGCGCCACCTGCAAAATTGAAAAAGTGGTCATTAGGCCAACTTCCACAATGTTTTATTTACAGCTACAATATTTGGTGGGCATATGCACCACATCAGGACACACCAAAAAGTCAATCACAGCCACACCCTAAACCCAACAGGAAGTCGGCCATCTTGAATTTGCTGTACATCTGTCAAAATTTATAGCTCCTAGTGGATAAGTCTGAGAGAACTGAAATTTGGCCAGTACATGCACCAGACCTTTCTGATGAAAAGTTATCAAAAACTCAACCAGAAGCCAAAAGGTGTGGCCATGGCGGAGCCTCAAACAACTGATCCTTCGCCATGAAACAGGAATTGGTGTCTAATTCTTCTCAGCATGCTCCAATCTGCCTGAAACTTTACATGTATGATGACAGTCCTGTCCTGATGTCATCCACATAGGGATATTCATTGACAGTCATAGCGCCACCTTGTGGTTTCACGAAATAGACATCTTTTACACTTTCATGCCCTATTGTTACCCGGTTGATCATATTCACTTCAAATGCGGTGACAACAGGCTGAACACATTGATGATGCATCCCAGTGAAAATGGTGACTTGTCATCAAAGGGCGTGTCTGTGGCGGCCAAACCAATTTCGATGTTTCGCCATGAAAATTTAACGATTCATATCTCAGCTGAACAACATCCTATCTGCCTCAGACTTCACATGCTGGATACCAGGTCCAGTCTGAACACATCCACACTCATAAATTTTGAAAAAGTCATAGCGCCACCTGTTGGTAATAGTAAGTTTAAGGCCTTATATTTTCAGGTACAATGGCCCCAAACTTGGTTATATCATGCTGGAAATTGGTCAGTCGAGTCTTCACCTCTTGACAATCACACACTGTGAAGGGTGTGACATTTCATGCAACGCTGTTGCCGTAGCAACCAAATATCGCCATGAAAAACAAAGCCCTTTCTGACAGGTTAGGAATACTCCAATGCTCACAAAAATTACCACACACATCACCATTGACCCAAGGAACAACACTGTATGCATCTCGGCACTGCACATGCTATCGCGCCCCCTACAGTATTTTTAACAAACAGCCCCCCCAGCACGTTTCACCTACATCCATGAAATTTGGGAGGCTTATAGAGCACATCAGGACGCACAAAAAAGCCTCTTGGAGCCATGTCCTAAACCCAACAGGAAGTCGGCCATCTTGGATTAATTGTGAGATTTTTGATGATTTTTCTCATTTTTGAGAGTTAATACCTCCTCGGGGATAATTCCAGGAGACCTGAAATTTTGTCAGTCCACACAGCAGGACTTGGTTTGGAAAAGTTATCAAAAGTTTAACCAGAAGCCAAATGGCGTGGCCATGGCGACCATCAGAGTTTTTATGCTTCGCCATGAAACAACAACTGCTGTATAACTCTCCTCTGCATGCTCCAATCTGCCTCAAACTTTCCATGTGTGATCACAATCCAATCCTGATCACATCTACAGGCCAACAGACACTCTCAGTTGCAGCGCCACCTGTTGGAGGGACAGTAAATGCTGTATAACTGGCCTCTACATGATCAAATCAGCCTGAAACTTTTCATGAGTGATCAGAGTCCAACCCTCATCACATCCACTGTTTGAAATACACTCTGAGTTACAGCGCCACCTGGTGGTGGATGGGCAGGAAATGCTGTATAACTAGTCTGAACATGGTCCAATCTGGCTGAAATTTTACGTGTGATTAAACTCTGGTCCAGATGTGATTCAGAGGCCGACACACACTCTCAGTCACAGTGCCACCTGGTGAACGTGCATGGATTCACCGACCAGCGTGGATGCGAGGACCCGTCCATCGCTGCTTGCAGCTTTAATTATTATTATTATCCTGCCAAAAGAACTGCATTTTTGAGGGCCTGAACATGCTCGAAAAGTCATGAAAATTTGCACACACATCAGAACTGGCGAAAAATTTCATATTTTTAGGGCATGTGGAGGTGTGTGCCAAAATGGCTCCATAGCGCCCCCTATAAAATTTTAAAAAGTGGTATTAAGCCAACTCAGAGGGAATTTGGTCTAGAGCTACAAAATTTGGGAGGCATATGCAGCACATCAGGAAACACAAAAAAGTCAGTCACGACCATGCTCTACACCCAACAGGAAGTGTGCCATCATGCGTTAACTGTACAAAATCTATGATGAACTCCTCCTAGGGGGAAAGTCTTAGTGATCTGAAATTTTGCCAGTACATACAGCCGGCCTTCCTGAGAAAAGTTATCAAAATCTTCCTCCATAGTTAAAGGGTGTGGTCGTGGCGGCCTGTCGAAATTTGATCCTTCGCCATGAAACAGGAAATGCTGTGTAACTCTCCTGAACATGCTCCAATCTGAATGAAACTTGACATGTATGATCACAGACCTGCCTCGATGACATCCATATAGCAAGATTCATTCACAGTCACAGCGCCACCTTGTGGTATCAAGAATTTGACATTCATTTGACACTTTCATGTACTATTCTTAGCCTGTTGCTCAGATTCACCTCAGATGTGGTGACAAAAGCCTGAACACACTGATGATGAATCACAGAAAAAATGGTGACGTGTCATAAAAAGGCGTGTCTGTGGCGGGACGGCAAAGTTTGATGTTTCGCCATGAAAATTGAAGTGTTCATATCTCAGCTACAAAGGATCCTATCTGCCCCAAACTTCATGTGCTGGACACCAGAACCAGTTTGAGGACATCCACACTGAAAAATGTAGAAAAAGTCATAGCGCCACCTATTGGTAACAAGCAGTTTAGAAATTACATTTGCGTGCATGATTGCTCCAAAGTTTGTCATATCATTCTGAAAATTGGTCAGCTGATTCTTCACCCCCAGACAATACCACAGTGTGAAGATTTTGATATTTGATGAAATGCTGTTGCCGTGGCAACGCGTTGTTTTTGTGACAAACAAAGTACTTTTAGACAGGCTGAGAATGCTCAACAGCTCACCAAAATTACCACACACATCACAGTCGACCCAAGGAAGAACACGGTATGCTTCTTGGCACTGTGTATGTTTAATAAACAGCCCCGGCAGCACATTTCACATACATCCACCAAATTTGAAAGGCATATAGAGCACACCAGGACACACAAAAAAGCCTCTTGGAGCCATCCCCTAAACCCCACAGGAAGTCCGCCATTTTGAATTAAGTGGATAAATTTTCTCTATTTTTTCAATTTTTGAGAGCGAACTCCTCCTCGGGGTTAAGGTCTAGAGAGCTGAAATTTTGCCAGGATATACAACACGATGTTATGATCAAAAGTTATTCAAAGATTCTTGCAGCGTCAAAGGGTGTTGACATGGCGACCTCCAGAATTTTGATGGTTCGCCATGAAACATCAAGTGCTACCTAACTATCCTCTGCATGGTCCAATCTACCTCAGACCTCGCATGATTGAACACAGTCCTGTCCTGATCACATTTATTGGCCAAAATACATTCACAGCATGTGCCATAGCACCTCTACAGCATTTAAAAAAATAGCCTCCACACAGACTTTCACCTATGACTATGAAATGTAGCATGTCAGTGCAAACAAAAAAGTCTCTTGGACTCCTTCCCTAAACCCAACAGGAAGTCCGCCATTTTGAATTAAATGTCAGATTTTTGCTGTTTTTGATCATTTTCAACAATTGATTTCTCACAGGCAATAACTCCAAAACACCTCAAATTGGAACAATATTTAAAACATGCCTTCAGGTTGAGTATTTGTGAAAATTGTTCACAAAACTCAAAGGGCGTGGCCATGGCGGCCAACTGAACTTTAATGTTACGCCATGAAGCAGGACGTCTTGTGTAAATCCCCTGTACATGCTGCAATCTACCTCAAACTTTACATGTTTGTTCAGAGTCCACTCCTGATGAGTTTCATAGACCACTATATAGTCACAGAGATAGCGCCACCTGGTGGATGGACAGAAAGTGCTGCATAAATAGCCTGTACATGCTCCAATCTGCCTGAAATTTGACCTGTGAGCTCAGAATCCAGCCCTCGTTACATCCATGGGCCTAAATACACTTTGTCGCAGCATTGCCTGGTGGACCTTCTTGCCTCTTTATACTGGCTCAAAGTGTGTTTCAAATTGACAAAGTAGTTTTTCTTTGTTTTACTTGTTTTCTATTCACTAGCAATATGTTTCAACCTATTTAAACTTACTCATAGCACATTTTTGTTCAGCTATATTCCATTCCAGTATGTTTCAACCTCTTTATCTTGTGTTCAATATATTTTATCTTCTTTTTTATCTGCAATTTGAGGTCTCACATTTTTCTCAGACTTGTCTTATCTTACCTTTGATGTCACATATAGAGTCAGATATTTCTGTTTGCACCGTGTTCGTGTGGATGATGTGCTAGTTTATGGAAATTTTAAATGTTTTTGGAAAGACTTTGTAGAGTGAAGTACTTGATAACATATTATCGCAGTTCTTTTCCAGTGCCAAAATATTCAGCAAAACACTGCAGGGAATCGAACCCTATCCCAGCACAGCAGGAGTACCATTACCAGTGTTTTTTGCTTTTTGACACTACATGGAAAGTAAAGCAAAACCTGCATTACAACGCCATTTGGCTTGCTACAGTTGACAAATGTTAGATTACTAAATCAATGTATTCATTCCAAGAAATATCATGTACTTATTTGGTTGATTTATATATTTCATTATATAAATGTTGTTTCCAATAAGTGTTTTAAGTTTTGTCTGTATTGTTTTTAATTGTAAATGCTGTTGTAATGCAGGAAAAAAACATCTTTCCAATAAATATATAATCTACGATAATACATGAAACTATTAATACAATAATATAATATATTAAACTATTACATATATTAACATAATTTTTGTATAACATAAACATTTGGAGTACAAATACCCAATATCAAATTCCAGTCCAAACTGAGGTTCTGTTCTTTGTTTATTAAGCTTGACTACTGGTGCTAAATTGTATTCAATAAAACAACAATGTTTTAGTAGAGGAAAGTAAACCTGTTGTCTTTTAAGAGTTATTATATATATATATATATATATATATATATATATATATATATATATATATATATATATATATATATTGTACTACTATTGATCAAATGATTAAGTCTTTACATGTCTTGGTAAAAATGCTGGCTGCATTTGTTAAAATTACAATGTTGCTCAATATCATGTTATTCGGCCTTGTCATTAAAACAACAAACTATTCCCTCGTGGTCACTAAAATAAGTAGGCTGTACCATTGACTTCACTTCATAACGTGTTGTTTTAATATACACGTGATCAATTAATGTGCCCTTTTCTGTTGTAGGTTCTGTTACAACCTGAGTGTAGCCTTTTTCTGTTACAAATGAACAGATATTTGATGACTTCAAAATATCATCATTGAAATCTCCCATGACAGCAATGGTGTCACTTATTGGATCTAGCCAATCTAGTAACTTACCAAGATGCTGCTTAAACAAAGACATGGGATAGGATGGTGGGCGATAAATGACCGCTATCAGTAGGTTGTATGTAAAATAGTTGTAGATCAAGCATTCCAGATTCGAATCAGGAGCTTGAATGACATTATATGCCACATTGTTTACGCTATACATACCTACTCCACCATGTTGTTGGGCTCCTAATTCTACTAGTGCTGGGTTTTTACTACTATACGCTAAACATCGAGGACTGTTATTAAAACTGTAACCATCAATGTAAACACTATTAAATGAAGAGCCAGAAACCAGCCATGTTTCTGTAACAGCAATACAGTAAAGCTGCAAATGCTGCGTGCACAATTTCAAATCTGTGACATGTGCAGTTAAGCTTTGCACATTCATCAAAAACACAGTAAAACATGCTTTATTTATTACATGGTTTCTGCCCTCACTCAAAAACCGTGACATACTATCAACAGCATCCTTCACATTAGCTTTACAATATATAGCTTGTTCATCAAAATCTTGAATTACCAAACCTGACAGACTGCGAACACGACTTAACGCCACATAAGCCTGTCCTGCTGCAAATACCTTTTTAAGACAGACCACAGCACTATCAACAGTAAGGCCTTGCACCTTATGGACTGTACAAGCCCAGGCAAGTTTCAATGGAAATTGCCGGCGCATTCCACCTTTACTGGTAGCCCTTTCTTCCTCTGGTTCAATGGGTGTTGAACCCAGTAAATCTGCTGACACATTTACAGTTTGTTTCCTCCTTTGTGCACCAATGATGTCATCATCAAACTTGACATACACTTTCAGAGGAAACTTACTGGTGTCAGACTCCACTATGTGTGTTACTGTACCACACACACCATTGACAAGGCCATCTGTAACATCAACATTTTTACAAAGCATCACCCGGGCATCTTTACCAAGGAACAGAATGTCCTCCAAGCATGTGTTGGAGGCTTTGGCATGATGCTTGTCCAACAACTCCAGTTTCCCTGTTTTCTTGCTGTTCACATAGTCTTGAGCGTCAATTTTAACATATTGAGGACATGTCTTAAATAACTGCACTAAATTATGCTCATTTACCTGTCTGTTGGTAGGAAAGATGTGCAAAGCTGAGCTGACTTCACCACTTTCACAATTTCTCAATTTTTCTAGATCACTAGCGAGCATTACAGTCCCTTTGCATCGAGTTCTAACCCTGTTCAGTATTTCTGCAAACACAATATCTTTTTGCCTAACTATAGTTTTCAACTCAGCAACCTTAAACATACCAGACCACAGGTTGACACCACCATCATCAACGTACAGGGGCTTTCCCTTAACAGGTGGCAACTGATAAAAATCTCCTACTGCCACAACACTGACATTTCCAAAAGGGGAAAAGTCACCGCTTTGTTTGATCTGCCTTAATCTGCCATGGATATAGACCAACAGTTTATGATCTACCATGGAGATTTAATCAATAATCAGTAATTGCAGATCACAATATTTGGCACGGAGAGTATTAATCTTCTCCTCACCTAAAGGTGTGTACAGCAAGCGCACATCTTTGCCAATACAAAGTGTGTTGTGAATAGTTGCTGCACGCAAATTGTATGCAACAATCCCCGGAGGAGCAGTCAACAAAACACAAGTGTTGTCAGGATGACACCAGGACACACAAAAAAGCCTCTTGGAGCCATCCCCTAAACTCAACAGGAAGTCCGCCATTTTGAATTATGTGGATAAATTTTCTCTATTTTTTCAATTTTGAGAGCGAACTCCTCCTAGGGGGTAACTCCTAGAGACCTCAAATTTTACCAGGGTATACAACACGATGTTATGATCAAAAGTTATTAAAAGATTCTTCAAGAGTCAAAATGTGTGAACATGGCGACCTCCAGAATTTTGATCGTTTGCCATGAAATATCAAGTGCTACCTAACTATCCTCTGCATGCTCCAACCTACCTCAGATCTCACATGATTAAACATAGTCCTGTCCTGATCACATTTATAGGCCAAAATACATTCACAGCATGTGCCATAGCGCCCCCTACAGCATTTAAAAAATAGCCTCCGCAGAGACTTTCACCTATGACTATGAAATTTGGCATGCATATGTAGCACATCAGTGCAAACAAAAAAGTCTCTTGGAGTCATTCTCTAAATCCAACAGGAAGTCCGCTATTTTGAATTAAATGTCAGTTTTGTGGTGTTTTTGGTCATTTTCAACAATTGATTTCTCACAGGCAATAACTCCAAAACACCTGAATTTTGGAAAATATATAAGACACGCCTTCAGGTTGCATATTTACGAAAATTGTTCACAAAACTCAAAGGGCGTGGCCATGGCGGCCAACTGAACTTTAATGTTACGCCATGAAGCAGGACGTCTTGTGTAAATACCCTGTACATGCTGCAATCTACCTCAAACTTTACATGTTTGATCAGATTCCAGTCCTGATGAGTTTCATAGACTACTATACAGTCACAGAGATAGCGCCACCTGGTGGATGGACAGAAAGTGCTGCATAAATAGCCTGTACATGCTCAAATCTGCCTGGAATTTGACCTGTGTGCTCAGAATCCAGCCTTTGTGACATTCATGGGCCAAAATACACTCTCAGTCGCAGCATTGCCTGGTGGAAATGCTTGGGGTCGCCGACCAACAAGAATGCGAAGACCCGTTCAACGCTGCTTGCAGCTTTAATTATTATTATTATTTGTCTCTCAGAACAACTGCATTTTTGAGGGCCTAAACATGCTCAAAAACTCATGAAAATTTGTACACACACCAGAACTGGTGAAAAATTTTAATATTCTAAAGGAATTGTGGAAGTGTATGACAAAATGGCTCCATAGCGCCCCCTACACTTTCCTACGGGCAGCATGTTTCACCTACAGCTACCAAATTTGGTACACATATGCAGCACATCAGGGTGAACAAAAAAGTCAGTGGTGGCGATTTTCTAAACCCAACAGGAAGTGAGCTATTTTGCGTTGAATTCCAGATTTTGAACATTTTTTGTTTTTTTCTCTAGCGAACTCGTCCAAGGGGGAAACTCCAATTCACTTCAAATTCGACCAGTACATACAGCAGGCCTTAATGAGCAAAAGTTATTAAAATCTTTTTCAAAAGTCAAAGGGCGTGTCCGTGGCGGCCTCTGGAATTTTGATCCTTTGCCATGAAAATGGTGACGTGTCATAAAAAGGTGTGTCTGTGGCGGCGCAGCGAATTTAGATGTCTCGCCATGACGACTAAAATGTTTATATCTCAGCAAATCCTAATCATATCTGCCCCAAACTTCATGTGCTGGACACCAGGCCCAGTGTGAGGTCATCCACGGTGAAAATTTTAGAAAAAATCATAGCGCCACCTATTGGTAACAAGAACTTTAGAAATTACATTTGCACACACCATTGCTCCAAACTTTTTCATATCATTCTGAAAATTGGTCAGCTGATTCTTCACCCCCAGACAATACCACAGTGTGAAGATTTTGATATTTGATGAAATGCTGTTGCCGTGCCAACGCGTTGTTTTTGTGACAAACAAAGTACTTTTTGACAGGCTTAGAATGCTCAACAGCTCACTAAAATTTACACACACATCACTGTCCCCTCAAGGAATAACACTGTATGCATTTCTGCAGGGCATGTGCTATAGCGCCCCCTGCAGTATGTTTAATAAACAGCACCGGCAGCAAGTTTCACCTCCATCCACAAAATTTGGGAGGCATATAGAGCACATCACGATGCACAAAAAAGCCTCTTGGAGCCATCCCCTAAACTCAACAGGAAGTCCGCCATTTTGAATTATGTGGATAAATTTTCTCTATTTTTTCAATTTTTGAGAGCGAACTCCTCCTAGGGGTTAACTCCTAGAGACCTCAAATTTTACCAGGGTATACAACACAATGTTATGATCAAAAGTTATTAAAAGATTCTTCCAGAGTCAAAGGGTGTGGACATGGCGACCTCAAGAATTTTGATGGTTCGCCATGAAACATCAAGTGGTATCTTACTATCCTCTGCATGCTCCAATCTACCTCAGACCTCACATGATTAAACACAGTTCTGTCCTGATCACATTTATAGACTAAAATACATTCACAGCATGTACCATAGCGCCCCCTACAGCATTTAAAAAATAGCCTCCACACAGACTTTCACCGAGGACTATGAAATTTGGCATGCAAATGTAGCATGTCAGTGCAAACAAAAAAGTCTCTTGGAGTCATTCTCTAAACCCAACAGAAAGTCGGCCATTTTTGATTAAATGTCAGATTTTTGGTGTTTTTGGTCATTTTCAACAATTCATTTCTCACAGGCAATAGCTCCAAAACACCTGAAATTGGGACAATATATAAAACACGCCTTCAGGTTGCGTATTTGTGAAAATTGTTCACAAAACTCAAAGGGCGTGGCCATGGCAGCCAACTGAACTTTAATGTTACGCCATGAAGCAGGACATCTTATGTAAATCCCCTGTAAATGCTGCAATCTGCCTCAAACTTTACATGTTTGATCAGAGACCGGTCCTGATGAGTTTCATAGACCAATATGCAGTCACAGAGATAGCGCCACTTGGTGGATGGACAGAAATTGCTGCATAAATAGCCTGTACATGCTCCAATCTGCCTGAAATTTGACCTGTGTGCTCAGAATCCAAACTTTGTGACATTCATGGGCCTAAATACACTCTCAGTCGTAGCATTGCCTGGTGGAGATGCTTGGGGTCGCCGACCAGCAAGGATGCGAGGACCCGTTCAACGCTGCTCGCAGCTTTAATTAGGGTCCGAGCACCGAGGTGCCGAGGACAGGCGGTGCAAAGGCACCGGCTGTCCAAGGCACCAACGGTGTCGAAGGACCCTATTGGAACCTTAGGGTTTTTTATTATTTATTAGGGTCCGAACACCGAGGTGCCGAGGACAGGCGGTGCAAAGGCACCGGCTGTCCAAGGCACCAACGGTGCCCTAGGACCCTATTGGAACCCTACGGTTTATTATTATTAGGGTCCGAGCACCGAGGGTGCCGAGGACAGGCGGTGCAAGGGCACCGGCTGTCCAAGGCACCAACGGTGCCGTAGGACCCTATAGGAACCCTACGGTTTATTATTATTATTATTTGTCTCTCAGAACAATTGCATTTTTGAGGGCCTAAACATGCTCAAAAAGTCATGAAAATTTGTACACACATCAGGACTGGTGAAAAATTTCATATTTTAAAGGGATTGTGGAGGTGTGTGGCAAAATGGCTTCATCGCGCCCCCTACACTTTCCCACGCCCATCATGTTTCACCTACAGCTACCAAATTTGGTACACATATGCAGCACATCAGACTGAACAAAAAAGTCAGTGACAGCCATATTCCAAACCCAACAGGAAGTGAGCTGTTTTACGTTGAATTTCAGATTTTGCCCATTTTTCATTTTTTTCCAGAGCGAACTCCTCCCAGGGGGAAACTCCAATTCACCTCAAATTCGACCGGTACATACAGGAGGCCTTAATGAGCAAAAGTTATTAAAATCTTTTGCCAAAGTCAAAGGGCGTGTCCATGGCGGTCTGTGGAATTTTGATCCTTCGCCATGAAATTTCAAGTGCGGTGTAAATGCCCTGAACATGCTCCAATCTGCCTGAAACTTTATATGTATGATCAGATTCCTGCCCTGATCACATCCATATGATGAAATCCATTCACAGTCAGAGCGCCACCTGCTGGCAACAGAAAATGTCATTTTTTACACTTTGATGTATTATTCTTTGTCTCTTGCTCAGATTCACCTCAAATGTGGTGAAATAAACCTTAACATGTTGATGATGATTCACAGTGAAAATGGTGACGTGTCATAAAAAGGTGTGTCTGTGGCGGCGCGGCGAATTTAGATGTCTCGCCATGACGACTAAAATGTTTATATCTCAGCAAATCCTAATCGTATCTGCCCCAAACTTCATGTGCTGGACACCAGGCCCAGTGTGAGGTCATCCACGGTGAAAATTTTAGAAAAAGTCATAGCGCCACCTATTGGTCACAAGCAGTTTAGAAATTACATTTGCACACACCATTGCTCCAAACTTTGTCATATCATTCTGAAAATTGGTCAGCTGATTCATCACACCCTGACAATGCCAAAGTGTGAAGATTTTAGCATTTGATAAAATGCTGTTGCCGTGGCAACGTGTTGTTGTTGTGACAAACAAAGTACTTTTTGACAGGCTTAGAATGCTCAACAGCTCACCAAAATTTACACACACATCACTGTCGTCTCAAGGAATAAGAATGTATGCATCTCTGCAGGGCATGTGCTATAGCGCCCCCTACAGTATGTTTAATAAACAGCCCCGGCAGCACGATTCACCGACATCCACAAAATTTGGGAGACATATAGAGCACATCAGAACGCACAAAAAAGCCTCTTGGAGCCATCCCCTAAACACAACAGGAAGTCCGCCATTTTTAATTATGTGGATAAATTTTCTCTATTTTTTTAATTTTTGAGAGCGAACTCCTCCTCGGGGTTAACTCCTCGAGACCTCAAATTTTACCAGGGTATACAACACGATGTTATGATCAAAAGGTATTAAAAGATTCTTCCACAGTCAAAGGGTGTGGACATGGCGACCTCCAGAATTTTGATGGTTCGCCATGAAACATCAAGTGGTATCTTACTATCCTCTGCATGCTCCAATCTACCTCAGACCTCACATGATTAAACACAGTCCTGTCCTGATCACATTTTTAGACTAAAATACATTCACAGCATGTACCATAGCGCCCCCTACAGCATTTAAAAAATAGCCTCCACAGAGACTTTCACCTCGGATTATGGAATTTGGCATGCAAATGTAGCATGTCAGTGCAAACAAAAAAGTCTCTTGGAGTCATTCTCTAAACCCAACAGAAAGTTGGCCATTTTTAATTAAATGTCAGATTTTTGGTGTTTTTGGTCATTTTCAACAATTCATTTCTCACAGGCAATAACTCCAAAACATCTGAATTTGGGAAAATATATAATACACGTCTTCAGGTTGCATATTTGCGAAAATTGTTCATAAAACTCAAAGGGTGTGGCCATGGCGGGCAGCTGAACTTCAATGTTACGCCATGAAGCAGGACGTCTTGTGTAAATCCCCTGTACATGCTGCAATCTGCCTCAAACTTCACATGTTTGATCCGAGTCCAGTCCTGGTGAGTTTCATAGACCATTATACAGTCACACAGATAGCGCCACCTGGTGGATGGACACAAAGTGCTGCATAAATAGCCTGTACATGCTCCAATCTGCTTGAAATTTGACCTGTGTGCTCAGACTCCATCCCTCGACACATCCATGGGCCTCAATATACTGTCGCAGCATTGCCTGGTGGAAATGCTTGGGGTCGCCGACCAGCAAGGATGCGAGGACCCGTTCAACGCTGCTCGCAGCTTTAATTAGGGTCCGAGCACCGAGGTGCCGAGGACAGGCGGTGCAAGGGCACCGGCTGTCCAAGGCACCAACGGTGCCGTAGGACCCTATTGAAACCCTACGGTTTATTATTATTATTAGGGTCCGAGCACCAACGGTGCCGAAGGACCCTATTGGAACCTTAGGGTTTTTTATTATTATTAGGGTCCGAGCACCGAGGTGCCGAGGACAGGCGGTGCAAGGGCACCGGCTGTCCAAGGCACCAACGGTGCCGTAGGACCCTATTGAAACCCTACGGTTTATTAGGGTCCGAGCACCGAGGTGCCGAGGACAGGCGGTGCAAGGGCACCGGCTGTCCAAGGCACCAACGGTGCCGTAGGACCCTATTGAAACCCTACGGGTTATTATTAGGGTCCGAGCACCGAGGTGCCGAGGACAGGCGGTGCAAGGGCACCGGCTGTCCAAGGCACCAACGGTGCCAAAGGACCCTATTGGAACCTTAGGGTTTTTTATTATTGTTATTATTATTATTCTGCCAAAACAACTGCATTTTTCAGGGCCTGAACATGCTCGAAAAGTCATGAAAATTTGCACACACATCAGAACTGGCGAAAAATTTCATATTTTATAGGACATGTGGAGGTGTGCGCCAAAATGGCTCCATAGCGTGGTATTAGGCCATCTCAGAGGGAATTTGGTCTGGACCTACAAAATTTGGGGGGCATATGCAGCACATCAGGAAACACAAAAAAGTCAATCACAGCCATGCTCTAAACCCAACAGGAAGTGCGCCATCATGCGTTAACTGTACAAAATCTATGATGAACTCCTCCTCGGGGGAAAGTCTGAGCGATCCGAAATTTGGCCAGTACATACAGTCGGCCTTCCTGAGGAAAAGTTATCAAAATCTTCCTCCATAGTTAAAGGGTGTGGTCGTGGTGGCCTGTCGAAATTTGATCCTTCGCCATGAAACAGGAAATGCTGTCTAACTCTCCTGAACATGCTCCGATCTGAATGAAACTTTACATGTATGATCACAGACCTGCCTCGATGACATCCATACAGCAAGATTCATTCACAGTCACAGCGCCACCTTGTGGTATCAAGAATTTGACATTTTTTAGACTTTCATGTATTATTCTTAGCCTGTTGCTCAGATTCACCTCAGATGTTGTGACATAAGCCTGAACACATTGATGATGAAGCACAGAAAAAATGGTGACGTGTGATGAAAAGGCGTGTCTGTGGCGGGACGGCAAAGTTTGATGTTTCGCCATGAAAATTGAAGTGTTCATATCTCAGCTGCAAAGGATCCTATCTGCCCCAAACTTCATGTGCTGGACACCAGAACCAGTTTGAGGACATCCACACTGAAAAATTTAGAAAAAGTCATAGCGCCACCTCTTGGTAACAAGCAGTTTAGAAATTACATTTGCACACATCATTGCTCCAAACTTTGTCATATCATTCTGAAAATTGGTCAGCTAATTCTTCACCCCCAGACAATACCACAGTGTGAAGATTTTGATATTTGATGAAATGCTGTTGCCGTGGCAACGCGTTGTTTTTGTGACAAACAAAGTACTTTTTGACAGGCTTAGAATGTTCAACAGCTCACCAAAATTTACACACACATCACAGTCGTCTCAAGGAATAACACTGTATGCATCTCTGCAGGGCATGTGCTATAGCGCCCCCTGCAGTATGTTTAATAAACAGCCCCGGCAGCATGTTTCACCTCCATCCACAAAATTTGGGAGGCCTATAGAGCACACCAGGACACACAAAAAAGCCTCTTGGAGCCATCCCCTAAACTCAACAGGAAGTCCGCCATTTTGAATTAAGTGGATAAAATTTCTGTATTTTTTTCATTTTTGAGAGCGAACTCCTCCTCGGGGTTAAGGTCGAGAGAGCTGAAATTTTGCCAGGATATACAACACGATGTTATGATCAAAAGTTATTAAAAGATTCTTGCAGAGTCAAAGGGTGTGGACATGGCGACCTCCAGAATTTTGATGGTTCGCCATGAAACATCAAGTGCTACCTAACTATCCTCTGCATGCTCCAATCTACCTCAGACCTCACATGATTAAACACAGTCCTGTCCTGATCACATTTATTGGCCAAAATACATTCACAGCATGTTCCATAGCGACCCCTACAGCATTTTTAAGAATAGCCTCCACAGAGACTTTCACCTATGACTATGAAATTTGGCATGCATGTGTAGCACATCAATGCAAGCAAAAAAGTCTCTTGGAGTCATTCTCTAAACACAACAGAAAGTCAGCCATTTTGAATTAAATGTCAGATTTTTGGTGTTTTTGGTCATTTTCAACAATTCATTTGTCACTGGCAATAACTCCAAAACACCTGAATTTGGGAAAATATATAAGAAACGCCTTCAGGTTGCATATTTGCGAAAATTGTACACAAAACTCAAAGGGCATGGCCATGGCGGCCAACTGAACTTTAATGTTACGCCATGAAGCAGGACGTCTTGTGTAAATCGCCTGTACATGCTGTAATCTACCTCAAACTTTACATGTTTGATCAGAGTCCAGTCCTGATGAGTTTCATAGACCACTATACAGTCACAGACATAGTGCCACCTGGTGGATGGACACAAAGTGCTGCAAAAATAGTCTGTACATGCTCCAATCTGTCTGAAATTTGACCTGAGTGCTCAGAATCCAGTCCTCGTTACATCCATGAGCCTAAATACACTTTGTCGCAGCATTGCCTGGTGGACATGCTTGGGGTCGCCGACCAGCAAGGATGCGAGGACCCGTTCAACGCTGCTCGCAGCTTTAATTATTATTATTATTAGGGTCCGAGCACCAAGGTGCCGAGGACAGGCGGTGCAAGTGCACCGGCTGTCCAAGGCACCAACGGTGCCGAAGGACCCTATTGAAACCTTAGGGTTTTTTATTATTATTATTATTATTATTATTTTTCTGCCAAAAGAACTGCATTTTTCATGGCCTGAACATGCTCGAAAAGTCATGAAAGTTTGCACACACATCAGAACTGGCGAAAAATTTCATATTTTTTAGGGCATGTGGAGGTGTGTGCAAAAATGACTCCATAGCGCCCCCTACAAAATTTTAAAAAGTGGTATTAGGCCAACTCAGAGGGCATTTGGCCGAGAGCTAAAAAATTTGGGAGGCATATGCAGCACATCAGGAAACACAAAAAAGTCAATCACAGCCATGCTCTAAACCCAACAGGAAGTGCGCCATCATGCGTTAACTGTACAAAATCTATGATGAACTCCTCCTAGGGGGAAAGTCTGAGCGATCTGAAATTTTGCCAGTACATACAGCAGGCCTTCCTGACAAAAAGTTATCAAAATCTTCCTCCATAGTTAAAGGGTGTGGTCGTGGCGGCCTGTCAAAATTTGATCCTTCGCCATGAAACAGGAAATGCTGTGTAACTCTCCTGAACATGCTCCGATCTGAATGAAACTTTACATGTATGATCACAGACCTGCCTCGATGACATCCATATAGCAAGATTCATTCACAGTCACAGCGCCACCTTGTGGTATCAAGAATTTGACATTTTTTACACTTTCATGGACTATTCTTAGCCTGTTGGCCAGATTCACCTCAGATGTGGCGACATAAGCCTGAACACATTGATGATGAATCACAGAAAAAATGGTGACGTGTGATAAAAAGGCGTGTCTGTGGCGGGACGGCAAAGTTTGATGTTTCGCCATGAAAATTGAAGTGTTCATATCTCAGCTGCAAAGGATCCTGTCTGCCCCAAACTTCATGTGCTGGACACCAGAACCAGTTTGAGGACATCCACACTGAAAAATTTAGAAAAAGTCATAGCGCCACCTATTGGTAACAAGTAGTTTAGAAATTACATTTGCTTGCATTATTGCTCCAAACTTTCTCATATCCTTCTGGAAACTGGTCAGCTCAGTCTTCACCCCCTGACAATGCCACAGTCTGAAGATTTTGATATTTGATGAAATGCTGTTGCCGTGGCAACGCGTTGTTTTTGTGACAAACAAAGTACTTTTTGACAGGCTTAGAATGTTCAACAGCTCACCAAAATTTACACACACATCACAGTCGTCTCAAGGAATAACACTGTATGCATTTCTACAGGGCAAGTGCTATAGCGCCCCCTACAGTATGTTTAATAAACAGCCCCCGCAGCATGTTTCACCAACATCCACAAAATTTGGGAGGCCTATAGAGCACACCAGGACACACAAAAAAGCCTCTTGGAGCCATCCCCTAAACTCAACAGGAAGTCCGCCATTTTGAATTACGTGGATAAATTTTCTCTATTTTTTTAATTTTTGAGAGCGATCTCCTCCGAGGGGTTAACTCCTCGAGACCTCAAATTTTACCAGGATATACAACACGGTGTTATGATCAAAAGTTATTAAAAGATTCTTCCAGAGTCAAAGGGTGTGGACATGGCGACCTCCAGAAATTTGATGGTTCGCCATGAAACATAAGTGTTATCTAACTATCCTCTGCATGCTCCAATCTACCTCATACCTCACATGATTAAACACAGTCCTGTCCTGATCACATTTATAGCCTAAAATACATTCACAGCATGTACCATAGCGTCCCCTACAGCATTTAAAAAAT
This sequence comes from Acanthochromis polyacanthus, assembly GCF_021347895.1. NCBI lineage: Eukaryota > Metazoa > Chordata > Actinopteri > Pomacentridae > Acanthochromis > Acanthochromis polyacanthus. Next base: position 672,676 of record NC_067132.1, on the reverse strand, counting down.
AGCCTCCACAGAGACTTTCACCTATGACTATTAAATTTGGCATGCATATGTAGCACATCAGTGCAAACAAAAAAGTCTCTTGGAGTCATTGTCTAAACCCAACAGGAAGTCCGCCATATTGAATTAAATGTCAGATTTTTGGTAGTTTCGGTCATTTTCAACAATTCATTTGTCACAGGCAATAACTCCAAAACACCTGAATTTGGGACAATATATAAAACACGCCTTCAGGTTGGATATTTGTGAAAATTGTTCACAAAACTCAAAGGGCGTAGCCATGGCAGCCAACGGAACTTTGTTACGCCATGAAGCAGGACGTCTTGTGTTAATCCCCTGTACATGCTGCAATCTGCCTCAAACTTTACATGTTTGATCAGAGTCCAGTCCTGATGAGTTTCATAGACCAATATATAGTCATACAGATAGCGCCACCTGGTGGATGGATACAAAGTGCTGAATTAATAGCCTGTACATGCTCCAATCTGCCTGAAATTTGACCTGTGTGCTCAGAATCAAGCCTTTGTGACATTCATGGGCCTAAATACACTCTCAGTCATAGCATTGCCTGGTGGAGATGCTTGAGGTTGCCGACCAGCAAGGATGCGAGGACCCGTTCAACGCTGCTTGCAGCTTTAATTATTATTATTATTTGTCTCTCAGAACAACTGCATTTTTGAGGGCCTAAACATGCTCGAAAAGTCATGAAAATTTGCACACACATCAGACGTGGCGAAAATTTTCATATTTTGTAGGGCATGTGGAGGTGTGTGCAAAAATGGCTCCATAGCGCCCCCTACAAAATTTTAAAAAGTGGTATTAGGCCAACTCAGAGGGAATTTGGTCTCGACCTACAAAATTTGGGAGGCATATGCAGCACATCAGGAAACACAAAAAAGTCAATGACAGCCATGCTCTAAACCCAACAGGAAGTGTGCCATCATGCGTTAACTGTACAAAATCTATGATGAACTCATCCTTGGGGGAAAGTCTGAGCGATCCGAAATTTGGCCAGTACATACAGCCGGCCTTCCTGAGAAAAAGTTATCAAAATCTTCCTCCATAGTTAAAGGGTGTGGTCGTGGCGGCCTGTCGAAATTTGATCCTTCGCCATGAAACAGGAAATGCTGTCTAACTCTCCTGAACATGCTCCAATCTGAATGAAACTTTACATGTATGATCACAGACCTGCCTCGATGACATCCATACAGCAAGATTCATTCACAGTCACAGCGCCACCTTGTGGTATCAAGAATTTGACATTTTTTACACTTTCATGTACTATTCTTAGCCTGTTGCTCAGATTCACCTCAGATGTTGTGACATAAGCCTGAACACATTGATGATGAAGCACAGAAAAAATGGTGACGTGTGATGAAAAGGCGTGTCTGTGGCGGGACGGCAAAGTTTGATGTTTCGCCATGAAAATTGAAGTGTTCATATCTCAGCTGCAAAGGATCCTATCTGCCCCAAACTTCATGTGCTGGACACCAGAACCAGTTTGAGGACATCCACACTGAAAAATTTAGACAAAGTCATAGCGCCATCTCTTGGTAACAAGCAGTTTAGAAATTACATTTGCACACATCATTGCTCCAAACTTTGTCATATCATTCTGAAAATTGGTCAGCTGATTCTTCACCCCCAGACAATACCACAGTGTGAAGATTTTGATATTTGATGAAATGCTGTTGCCGTGGCAACGCGTTGTTTTTGTGACAAACAAAGTACTTTTTGACAGGCTTAGAATGCTCAACAGCTCACCAAAATTTACACACACATCACTGTCGTCTCCAGGAATAAGAATGTATACATCTCTGCAGGGCATGTGCTATTGCGCCCCCTACAGTATGTTTAATAAACAGCCCCGGCAGCACGTTTCACCTACATCCTCAAAATTTGGGAGACATATAGAGCACATCAGAACACACAAAAAAGCCTCTTGGAGCCATCCCCTAAACCCAACAGGAAGTCCGCCATTTTTAATTAAGTGGACAAATTTTCTCTATTTTTTTAATTTTTGAGAGCGAACTCCTCCTAGGGTTTAACTGCTCGAGACCTGAAATTTTGCCAGGATATACAACACAATGTTATGATCAAAAGTTATTAAAAGATTCTTCCAGAGTTAAAGGGTGTGGACATGGCGACCTCCAGAATTTTGATGGTTTGCCATGAAACATCAAGTGCTATCTAACTATCCTCTGCATGCTCCAGTCTACCTCAGACCTCACATGATTGAACACAGTCCTGTCCTGATCACATTTATAGGCCAAAATACATCCACAGTATGTGTAATAGCGCCCCCTACAGAATTTTTGAAAATAGCCTCCACACAGACTTTCACCTATGACTATGAAATTTGGCATGCATATGTAACACGTCAGTGCAAACAAAAAAGTCTCTTGGAGTCATTCTCTAAACCCAACAGGAAGTCCGCTATTTTGAATTAAATGTCAGATTTTTGGTGTTTTTGATCATTTTCAACAATTCATTTCTCACAGGCAATAGCTCCAAAACATCTGAAATTGGGACAATATATACTACACGCCTTCAGGTTGAGTATTTGTGAAAATTGTTCACAAAACTCAAAGGGCGTGGCCATGGCGGCCAACTGAACTTTAATGTTACGCCATGAAGCAGGACGTCTTATGTAAATCCCCTGTACATGCTGCAATCTGCCTCAAACTTAACATGTTTGATCAGAGTCCAGTCCTGATGAGTTTCATAGACCAATATACAGTAACACAGATAGCGCCACCTGGTGGATGGACAGAAAGTGCTGCATAAATAGCCTGTACATAATCCAATCTGCCTGAAATTTGACCTGTGTGCTCAGAATCCAGCCTTTGTGACATCCGTGGGCCTAAATATACTCTCAGTCGTAGCATTGCCTGGTGGACATGCTTGGGGTCGCCGACCAGCAAGGATGCGAGGACCCGTTCAACGCTGCTCGCAGCTTTAATTATTATTATTATTATTATTATTATTCTGCCAAAACAACTGCATTTTTCAGGGCCTGAACATGCTCGAAAAGTCATGAAAATTTGCACACACATCAGAACTGGCGAAAAATTTCATATTTTTTAGGGCATGTGGAGGTGTGTGGCAAAATGGCTCCATAGCGCCCCCTACAAAATTTTAAAAAGTGGTATTAGGCCAACTCAGAGGGAATTTGGCCGAGAGCTAAAAAATTTGGGAGGCATATGCAGCACATCAGGAAACACAAAAAAGTCAAGCACAGCCATGCTCTACACCCAACAGGAAGTGCGCCATCATGCGTTAACTGTACAAAATCTATGATGAACTCCTCCTAGGGGAAAAGTCTGAGCGATCTGAAATTTTGCCAGTACATACAGCAGACCTTCCTGAGAAAAAGTTATCAAAATCTTCCTCCATAGTTAAAGGGTGTGGTCGTGGCGGCCTGTCGAAATTTGATCCTTCGCCATGAAACAGGAAATGCTGTCTAACTCTCCTGAACATGCTCCGATCTGAATGAAACTTGACATGTATGATCACAGACCTGCCTCGATGACATCCATACAGCAAGATTCATTCACAGTCACAGCGCCACCTTGTGGTATCAAGAATTTGACATTTTTTACACTTTCATGTACTATTCTTAGCCTGTTGCTCAGATTCACCTCAGATGTTGTGATATAACCCTGAACACATTGATGATGAAGCACAGAAAAAATGGTGACGTGCCAAGAAAAGGCGTGTCTGTGGCGGGACGGCAAAGTTTGATGTTTCGCCATGAAAATTGAAGTGTTCATATCTCAGCTGCAAAGGATCCTATCTGCCCCAAACTTCATGTGCTGGACACCAGAACCAGTTTGAGGACATCCACACTGAAAAATTTAGAAAAAGTCATAGCGCCACCTATTGGTAACAAGCAGTTTAGAAATTACATTTGCAAACATCATTGCTCCAAACTTTGTCAAATCATTCTGAAAATTGGTCAGCTGATTCTTCACCCCCAGACAATACCACAGTGTGAAGATTGTGACATTTGATAAAATGCTGTTGCCGTGGCAACGCGTTGTTTTTGTGACAAACAAAGTACTTTTTGACAGGCTTAGAATGTTCAACAGCTCACCAAAATATACACACACATCACAGTCGTCTCAAGGAATAACACTGTATGCATCTCTGCAGGGCATGTGCTATAGCGCCCCCTGCAGTATGTTTAATAAACAGCCCCGGCAGCATGTTTCACCGACATCCACAAAATTTGGGAGGCCTATAGAGCACACCAGGACACACAAAAAAGCCTCTTGGAGCCATCCCCTAAACTCCACAGGAAGTCCGCCATTTTGAATTACGTGGAAAAATTTTCTCTATTCTTTGAATTTTTGAGAGCGAACTCCTCCTAGGGGTTAACTCCTAGAGACCTCAAATTTTACCAGGGTATCCAACACGATGTTATGATCAAAAGTTATTAAAAGATTCTTCCAGAGTCAAAGGGTGTGGACATGGCGACCTCCAGAATTTTGATGGTTCGCCATGAAACATCAAGTGCTATCTAACTATCCTCTGCATTCTCCAATCTACCTCAGACCTCACATGATTAAACACAGTCCTGTCCTGATCACATTTATTGGCCAAAATACATTCACAGCATGTGCCATAGCGCCCCCAACAGAATTTTTAAAAATAGCCTCCATCGAGACTTTCACCTATAACTATGAAATTTGGCATGCATATGTAGCACGTCAGTGCAAACAAAAAAGTCTCTTGGAGTCATTCTCTAAACCCAACAGGAAGTTGACCATTTTGAATTAAATGTCAGATTTTTGGTGTTTTTGATCATTTTCAACAATTGATTTCTCACAGGCAATAGCTCTAATACACCTGAAATTGATACAATATATACTACACGCCTTCAGGTTGCATATTTGTGAAAATTGTTCACAAAACTCAAAGGGCGTGGCCATGGCGGCCAACTGAACTTTAATGTTACGACATGAAGCAGGACGTCTTATGTAAATCCCCTATACATGCTTCAATCTGCCTCAAGCTTTACATGTTTGATCAGAGACCAGTCCTGATGAGTTTCATAGACCAATATACAGTAACAGAGATAGCGCCACCTGGTGGATGGACAGAAAGTGCTGCATAAATAGCCTGTACATGCTCCAATCTGCCGGAAATTTGACCTGAGTGCTCAGAATCCAGCCCTCGTTACATCCATGGGCCAAAATACATTCTGTCGTGGCATTGCCTGGTTGAAATGGTTGGGGTCGCCGACCAGCAAGGATGCGAGGACCCGTTCAACGCTGCTTGCAGCTTTAATTATTATTATTCCGCCAAAACAACTGCATTTTTCAGGGCCTCAACATGCTCGAAAAGTCAAGAAAATTTGCAAACACATCAGAACTGGTGAAAAATTTCATATTTTTTAGGGCATGTGGAGGTGTGTGCCAAAATAGCTCCATAGCGCCCCCTACAAAATTTTAAAAAGTGGTATTAGGCCAATTCAGAGGACATTTGCTCTCGACATACAAAATTTGGGAGGCATATGCAGCACATCAGGAAACACAAAAAAGTCAATCACAGCAATGCCCTAAACCCAACAGGAAGTGCGCCATCATGCATTAACTGTACAAAATCTATGATGAACTCCTCCTCTGGGGAAAGTCTTAGCGATCTGAAATTTTGCCAGAACATACATCAGAATTTGCTGAGCAAAAGTTATCAAAATCTTCCTCCATAGTCAAAGGGTGTGGTCGGGGCGGCCTGTAGAAATTTGATCCTTCGCCATGAAACAGGAAATGCTGTGTAATTCTCCTGAACATGCTCCAATCTGAATGAAACTTTACATGGATGATCCTCTGATCATCCATGTCTCTATCTGTCCTTATAAAATACATGCAGCAAAATTCATTCACAGTCACAGCGCCACCTTGTGGTATCAGGACTTTGACATTTTTTACACTTTCATGTACTATTCTTAGCCTGTTGGCCAGATTCACCTCAGATGTGGTGACATAAGCCTGAACACATTGATGATGAATCCCAGAAAAAATGGTGACATGTTATAAAAAGGCGTGTCTGTGGTGGCGCGGCAACATTTGATGTTTCGCCATGAAAATTGAAGTGTTCATATCTCAGCTGCAAAAGATCTTATCTGCGCCAAACTTCATGTGCTGGACACCAGGACCAGTCTAAAGACATCCACACTCATAAATTTGGAAATAATCATAGCGCCACCTATTGGTAACAGGACATTTAGGCATTACATTTACACATCCTATTGTCCAAAACTTTGTCAAATCATTGTGAAAATTGGTCCACTGAGTCGTCATGCCATGACCATGCCACAATGTGAAAATTTTGATGTTTCATACAACATTGTTGCCGTGGCAACGCATTGTTGATTTGACAAACAAAGTGCTTTTTGACAGGTTTACAATGTTCAGAAGCTCACAAAAATTAATACACACATCACTGTCGACCCAAGGAAGGACACTGTATGCTTCTCAGCACTGCATGTGCTATAGCGCCCCCTACAGTATTTTTAATAAACAGCCCTGGCAGCATGTTTCACCTACATCCACCAAATTTGACAGGCATATAGACCGCACCAGAACACACAAAAAAGCCTCTTGGAGCTATATCCTAAACCCAATAGGAAGTTCGCCATTTTGAATTAAATGGAAAGATTTTGTCTATTTTTTGAATTTTTGAGAGCGAACTCCTACAGACCTGAAATTTCGCCAGCATATACAACACGATGTCATGATCAAAAGTTATTAAAAGATTTTTCCAGAGTCAAAGGGTGTGGACATGGCGACCTCCAGAATTTTGATGGTTCACCATGAAACATCAAGTGCGACCGAACTATCCTCTGCATGCTCCAATCTGCCTCAGACCTCACATGATTAAACACAGTCCTGTCCTGATCACATTTATTGGCCAAAATACATTCACAGCATGTGCCATAGCGCCCCCTGCAGCATTTTTAAAAAATAGCCTTCACAGAGACTTTCACCTATGACTATGAAATTTGGCACGCATATGTAGCACGTCAGTGCAGTGCAAACAAAAAAGTTTCTTCGAGTTATTCTCTTAACCCAACAGGAAGTCGGCCATTTTGAATTAAATGTCAGATTTTTTGGTGTTTTTAATCATTTTCAACAATTCATTTCTCACAGGCAATAACTTCAAAACACCTGAATTTGGGAGAATATATAAAACATGACTTCAGGTTGCATATTTGTGAAAATTGTTCACAAAACTCAAAGAGCGTGGCCATGGCAGCCAACTGAACTTTGTTATGCCATGAAGCAGGATGTCTTGTGTAAATCCCCTGTACATGCTGCAATCTACCTAAAACTTTACATGTTTGATCAGAGTCCAGTCCTGATGAGTTTCATAGACCAATATACAGTAACAGAGATAGCGCCACCTGGTGGATGGACAGAAAGTGCTGCATAAATAGCCTGTACATGCTCCAATCTGCTGGAAATTTGACCTGAGTGCTCAGAATCCAGCCCTCGTTACATCCATGGGCCAAAATACATTCTGTCGTGGCATTGCCTGGTTGAAATGGTTGGGGTCGCCGACCAGCAAGGATGCGAGGACCCGTTCAATGCTGCTTGTAACTTTAATTAGGGTCCAAGCACCAAGGGTGCAAAGGACAGGCGGTGCAAGGGCACCGACTGTCCAAGGCACCAGCGGTGCCAAGGACCTTATTGAAACCCAAGGGTTTATTAGGGTCTGAGCACCGAGGGTGCCGAGGACCCTATAGAAACCCAAGGGTTTTTTTTTTTTTTAATTTTATTTTTTCTCCCGCAAAATGAATTGCCTTTTTGGTGGCCTTATCATACTCCAAAACGCGTGAAATTTGGCGTGCACATCAGGACTGGCGAAAAATTTGATATTTTAGGGGAGTTGCACATGTGTGTGGCAAAATGGCTCTATAGCGCCACCTGCAAAATTGAAAAAGTGGTCATTAGGCCAACTGCCACAGTGTTTCATTTACAGCTACAATATTTGGTGGGAATATGCACCACATCAGGACACACCAAAAAGTCAATCACAGCCATGCCCTAAACCCAACAGGAAGTCGGCCATCTTGAATTTGCTGTAAATTTGTCAAAATTAATATCTCCTAGGGGGTAAGTCTGAGAGAACTGAAATTTGGCCAGTACATGCACCAGACCTTCCTGATGAAAAGTTATCAAAAAACTCAACCAGAAGCCAAAAGGTGTGGCCATGGCGGAGCCTCAAAATACTGATCCTTCGCCATGAAACAGGAAGTGGTGTCTAATTCTACTCAACATGCTCCAATGTGCTTGAAACTTTACATGTATGATGACAGTCCTGTCCTGATTTCATCCACATAGGGATATTCATTGACAATCATAGCGCCACCTTGTGGTTTCAGGAAATATACATTGTTTCCACTTTCATGCCCTATTCTTACCCAGTTGATCATATTCACTTCAAATGCGGTGACAACAGGCTGAACACATTGATGATGCATCCCAGTGAAAATGGTGACTTGTCATCAAAGGGCGTGTCTGTGGCGGCCAAACGAATTTCGATGTTTCGCCATGAAAATTTAACAATTCATATCTCAGCTGAACAAGATCCTATCTGCCCCAAACTTCACATGATGGACACCAGGTCCAGTCTGAACACATCCACACTCATAAATTCTGAAAAAGTCATACCGCCACCTGTTGGTAATAGTAAGTTTCAGGCCTTATATTTTCAGGTACAATGGCCCCAAACTTGGTGATATCATGCTGGAAATTGGTCAGTCGAGTCTTCACCTCTTGACAATCCCACACTGTGAACGGTGTGACATTTCATGCAACGCTGTTGCCATAGCAACCACAGAGTTAATACCTCCTAGGGGACAATTCCAGGAGACCTGAAATTTTGTCAGTCCACACAGCAGGACTTGGTGATGAAAAGTTATCAAAAGTTTAACCAGAAGCCAAATGGTGTGGACATGGCGACCATCAGAGTTTTGATGCTTGGCCATGAAACAACAGCTGCTGTATTACCAGAGCCGTCACTAGGTTCTAAGGACAGGGGGGGCTCAGCCCAAGGAGATCCACCCCAGAGATGCACAGGATGTGCATAACTATCCTCTGCATGTTCCAAACTGCCTCAAACTTTACATGTGTGATCAGAGTCCAATCCTGATCACATCCGAAGGCCAACATACACTCTCAGTCACAGCGCCACCTGTTGGATGGACAGTAAATGCTCTACAACTTTTCTGAACATCCTTCAATCTGCCTGAAATTTGACATGAGTGATCAGAGTCCAATCCTGATCACATCCACTGTTTGACATACACTCTCAGTCGCAGCGCCACCTGGTGGATGACAGTACATGCTGTATAACTAGCCTGTACATGTTCCAATCAGCCTGAAACTTTACATGAGTGATCAGAGTCCAACCCTCATCACATCCACTGTTTAAAAATACACTCTCAGTCGCAGCGCCACCTGGTGGATGGACAGGAAATGCTCTATAACTGCTCTGAACATGCTCCAATCTGGCTGAAATTTTACATGTATGATCAGACTCTGGTCCAGATGCGATTCAGAGGCCGACACACACTCTCAGTCACAGCGCCACCTGGTGGACGTGCGTGGATTCGCCGGCCAGCGTTGATGTGAGGACCCGTCCATCGCTGCTTGCAGCTTTAATTATTTTTATTTTTTATTTTTTCCTCCCGGCAAATGAATTGCCTTTTTGGCGGCCTTATCATGAACCAAAACATGTGAAATTTGGCATGCACATCAGGACTGGCGAAAAATTTGATATTTTATGGGAGTTGCACGTGTGTGGATAAATGGCTCTATAGCGCCACCTGCAAAATTGAAAAAGTGGTCATTAGGCCAACTGCCACAATGTTTCATTTACAGCTACAATATTTGGTGGGCATATGCAACACATCAGGACACACCAAAAAGTCAATTACAGCCATGCCCTAAACCCAACAGGAAGTCGGCCATCTTGAATTTGCTGTCCATTTTTCAAAATTAATAGCTCCTAGGGGATAAGTCTGAGAGAACTGAATTTTGGCCAGTACATGCACCAGACCTTTCTGATGAAAAGTTGTCAAAATGTTGTCCAGAAACCAAAAGGTGTGGCCATGGCAGAGCCTCCAAAAGGTGATCCTTCGCAATGAAACAGGAAGTGGTGTCTAATTCTTCTCATCATGCTCCAATCTGCCTGAAACTTTACATGTATGATGACAGTCCTGTCCTGATTTCATCCACATAGGGATATTCATTCACAGTCATAGCGCCACCTTGTGGTTTCAGGAAATAGGCATTGTTTTGCCAAATATATTTTTATTCTTTTTCATCCATGTACATTTTCACAATGTTTTCACAGATTATGTTTTACATGGCATTTCAACATAACAACATAGACCAACAACTTCTATGATATATTTATATAAAGATAAAGAAAAATATATATAGAATAAAAAAACAAGACAACCAAACAACAGCTTCTCCTTCTGGCTAAAATTGTATCCCTTACACCTAATACTTTCTGCAGGGGGCTTAAAAGTCAATGCTGTCATCAGATATGCCCAGTTCTTTCATAAATTTTATAAATGGTCCCCATATTTTCTCAAATAAGTGTTGTTTCGCTTTATGTCTATATGTTATTCTTTCCAATGGACTATTTTCATAAATAAAAAGTAATGGAGCGAAGTTGTACAGCCCAAAAATACCATAAGAAATTGGGGCATTTCAACCCTCCACTTTCAAATGGCATATATAGAAGAGAGAGGCCAAGTTTAGACTTTCCCTTGTTCCATATAAAGCTTAATATTGTTCTCATCCATGTAAACAAGTCAGATCGAGGAGCGAAAGGAATGTTTTGGAATAAGTATGAGAGTTTTGGCAATACAATCATTTTTAAGACATTAATTCTTCCCATTATAGACAGGGGCAATGACATCCATCGGTTTACTGAAGTTTTTATTTCTTCTTTTAACTTGTCATAATTTATCTTAACTAACTGTTCTATATTTGGTAGAATTTGAATTCCTAAATATTGAAATTGTTCTACTATTTGAAATTTGTACCGTATTTTCACGACCAAAAGGCGCACTGTACCAAAAGGCGCAGTCTCAGTTATGTGTGCCATGACTGTATTTAACACACACATAAGGCGCGCCTGATTATATGGCGAGGGTTTTATATACAATCCCACACTTCCCCCTTTAACGTTCTCATGGTGTCCTCTACTACGTCGGCCTTACAACAACAACACACACACAAGCATACAAGTGTGCGTATTTAAAAATAGAACTGGAGCAAAACTGAGTTTGGTTGTGCTTTAAGTATTGATTACAAAGTACTCAATTTTTTTAAATCATCAATAGGCGCTGGCATGGTAAAACACACGGATAAAACAAGCACACAAGTGTGCATATTTAAAAATAGAGCGGGAGCAAAATTGAGTTTGGTATTCACATTTTTTTTTACCGGTAATCGTCATCAATCAAACCCATGGAAGTCCTCATCCTCTGTTTCTGAATTGAACCGCTGCGCTAAACCTCCATCAAACATGCCAGGTTCACTTTCTTCACTGTCAGAGTCACTTTTCGTGCCGTGCGGCGCCTCGGAAATGATGCCGGCTTTTGCGAAAGCTCGAACAACAGTGCCAGCAGACACGTTAGCCCAAGCATCTACAATCCATTGGCAAACTGTGGCGTAACTCGCCCGGCGCTGCCTTCCACTCTTAGTGAAACTGTGATCTCCATCGGTCATCCATCGCTCCCACTCCGCTCGCAACCTTACTTTGAACGGCCGGTTCACACCGATGTCCAGCGGTTGGAGTTCCTTTGTCAGGCTTCCCGGAATGACAGCAAGCTGAGAGTTCATTTGCTTCACTTGTTTTTTCACATCGGCTGTGAGATGGGCACGCATAGAGTCACAGATCAACAGCGATGGTGATGCGTGGAAAAAACCACCTGGTTTATGTCCGTCGTACAACAACAACACACAGGACGCACTGCACCATAGGGCGCGCCGCACAATTTGAAGAAAATCTAAGACTTTTATGTGCGCCTTATAGTCGTGAAAATACGGTAACTTAAAATTTGGGGTGAGGGGTGTTTTCTTTCCATTGCATTTAATAGTAACATCGATGACTTTGCCTCATTTATTTTATATCCTGAAATGTCCCCAAATAACTATCACTTCCAACACTGCTGGGATTGACGATGTGAGGTTTGACAAAAACAAAATGACATCGTTGGCAAATAAAGAAATTTTGTGTTCACTCCGACCTATGTTGATTCCAGATATTTGTGGGTGATCTCGTACACCTGTTACGAAAGGTTCTATTGCTAAAGAAAATAATGAGGAGAGAGGACATCCTTTGCGACAGCCTCTTTTAATTTGAATTGGTTTCGAAAAATGTCTATTTGTGAGTATTTCTGCAGTGGGGTTTTTATAGAGTATCATAATCCATTCAGTAAAATTGCTTTCAAGTCCAAATCTATACAAAACGTTAAAAAGATAGGGCCACTCAACCCAATCAAAGGCCTTTTCGGCGTCCAGTGATAGGAGTGCATGATTCCCCATTTCTCTTTTATAGTGAAGAATATTTAAAACTCTTCTCACATTATGAAATGTCACAGTTCCGCTCCTCTGTCCTGTCTGTCTGTCTGGTTGTCTCCCATCCTCTCCTCTGCCCTGTCTCTGTCTGGTTGTCTCCCGTCCGCTCCTCTGCCCTGGTTGTCTCCCATCCGCTCCTCTGCCCTGTCTCTTCCCCTACAGCTCGGTGCCTGAGTGGAGTCTAGCTTCTCAGCTGACTCCACTCAGGTAATCAACTACCTGCACGGCTCCCGGACAGCTGACGATCATTCACTAACGACTCACCTCTGCAATAAAGACCGGCTCAGCCTTCCACTCCCTGCCAGAGTATTGAACCTGAAACCATGCAGTTCGGTTTGCTCTCTGGCCTTTGACATTTTCTGTTTGAGTTCCTGCCTTATTTTAACCTTGTTTTTCTCCTGCCTTCACGCAGCCAGCTGTCCGGGAACCCCACTCCTGCCTGGTCACCCACTCCTGCCTGGTCCCCCACTCCTGCCTGTAACCCCCACTCCTGCCTGGAACCCCCACTCCTGCCTGGAACCCCCACTCCTGCCTGGAACCCCCACTCTTGCCTGGAACCCCATTCCTGCCTGGATTCCCCACTCCTGCCTGGACCCCCACTCCCGCCTGGACCCCCCCACTCTTGCCTGGACCCCCGCTCCTACACCCTGGCTTTCTCCATCCGCCATTATTCATCCCCTCCAATAAAATCATTCTGCATCTCCTCAGGTCTTGGATGAGTGGCTCTCTGCTCGGGTCCACCAACTCAGATACGTGACATGAAAACCTTGTCTCCCACTAATAAAGCCATTCTGGTCTTTATGTACTATGCTTTGAAGAATTTTCTGAAGCCTACTTGCCAATACCTTACAAATTATCTTAAGATCAGAGTCAAGGAGACTAATTGGTCTCAGATTATTACATTTATTTGGAATTTTACCAGGTTTTGGTTGAAGAATAATCAGAGCCATCTTTTTCTAAAGTTTCTTTTATCATATCTAACAGTGGGGTCAACAACTTATCTTTAAATTTTCTATATAAATCTATAGGAATACCATCTGGACCTGCCCGTCTGCCCAAATTCATTGCATCAATGGCTTGTGATATTTCTTCTTTTGTTATTTCCATATCCAATTCATCTCTATGACTGTCTGAAATTACTGGAATATTCAGTTTATCCAGGGCTGTATTTATGTTTTGAATGCTGCATTTTGTTTGTGTATTGTACAAACTTTGATAATAATCTTTAAATGTGGCATTAATCTCTTTTGGGTTCACTATTGTTTGGCCTTCATTTTCTGAGGTTGTTATAGATGTTTTGGTTTCAAGTTGTTTAATTTGCCATGCTGGTAACGTTTCAGCTCTGTCCCCTTGTTCATAAAATGATTGTTTAAGTCGTAAAAGACTAGATGCAGCTTTAAAAGTAGTTTGCTTTTCATACTCTGCTCTTAAAACCAGTAGTTTCTTTGCTACTTCAAGATCATTTTTATTGAATACCTTCTCTTGAGTTTTTTTTTTTTAAATTTTGTTTGTATGCTTTAATTCTTGTTTGGCTTTTTTGGATTTGTAACCAGTATAACTAATTATATTTCCTCTGAGAAATGCTTTGAAAGCTTCCCATCTGATTCCTGCTGATGTTTGGTCTTTGTTAATCAAGAAATATTCATCTATTTGCTTTCCTATAAATTTGATAAATTCTTCGTCCTGTAGCCACTTGTGTTGAAATCTCCATCTGGGTGGATCGCAAGTGATATCCTTGTCCCGATAAACTAATCTACATGGTGCATGATCTGAAATAGCAATGTTGTCATATGAGGAATTCTGGATTTTTGAGATCAGTTCTAATGAAATTAAAAAATAATCTATGCGTGAGTATAGATTAGGTTGCGGAATAGGTTGCGGAATAGGTTGCGGAATAGCAGGAATAAGATTTTGTTTGTTGGTGCTGTTCTCTCCAGATATCTAATAATTTAAGTGCCTTCATATATTGTTTTATAGTCAATCTGCAATTGTTATGAGTTTGATCCACTCCCGTTGATATATCCCAACTCGGGTCTAGGGCGCAGTTAAAATCCCCTCCTATTAAATGATGTCCCGACAGCGTTGAAAGCAAAAGGAACAGATCTTCATAGAAGCCATGGTCATCAATATTCAATCCATACGTATTCACTAAATTTAGATTTTCTAGCAGTAGTGAACCTTGAATTATTAAATATCTACCCTTCTGATCTGTAATAACATTGTTTACATGGAAAGAAACAGATTCATGAATAAGTGTCATCACTCCTCTTGCTCTGGAAGAAAATGCAGAAGTAAATACACTTCCCCCCCCACCGTCTCCTAATCCTTTTTTCATCTTCCTTCATAAGATGTGTCTCTTGTAGAAATATAATTTTAGAGTCCATATTTTTTAATTTAGTCATAACTTGTTTTACTTTTTGAAACATTGTAGTCCCCTGCAGTTCCAAGTAACAAAATTAAGGTTTACACCCTGTGCCATTTTAACAGTTTCAAATCAGTTATCTATCAATAATATGGTATAATGAACTAAATTTGTTATATCTTCAAGTATTTCAGGGATACCAGTAAAAATAAAAAAATAAAAATGCATTGAGAGAAGTATAACTCTGAATATAAACATCCGTGCAACCCAGTAAACCTGAACAACTTCCCACATACCCCAGGGCAGGGGAGGGAGGGTGCCCTCCCCCCACTTTTCAACTCCAGTCATTGCATGTGGCCAATCCACACCGTGTGAGGAACAGCCCAACCCTCCTCCTTCCAAAACAAAAAGAAACCGCTGCTATATGTGCTGTAGAATACTGTAATGTTTCTTAGCTGCTATCCTCTAGTTTTATAGGACATATAACAGTGAGTAAGAATAAATGGTTGTCGTAGCTTATCTGGTTATTCTTCAATAAGTATTCTCAAAACTCAGGAACAAAACCAAAGTCATATTACTCACTGGTAAACAGGCATATGTAAAGTCCAACGTTACATGTCTTCTCCATTCTTCTGAATCTTATGCAAGAACTCCCGTGCCTCAGCTGGCGTCTTGAAAGCATGAGTTTTCCCATCCCAGGTCACGAGTAGTTTCGCCGGGTGGATCAGTCCATGTCTCAGTCCCAGTCTGCGCAGTTCTTCCCTGATAGAGTCAAACTGTTTGCGCTGCTGATGCACCCCCGCAGCAAGATCAGGAATAAAGTCGCACCTGATGTTCCTTATAGTGAATGGTTCCTTTGGTTCTTGCTGCATTAACTGTAGCCATCTTATTCCTGTAGTTGAGAAATTTCATAATCAAAACTCGAGGCGCATCGCAGGTGTCTTGTCTCGGGCCAGTCTGGTGGGCTGTCTCAATAATCACGGGTGTGGAGTAGATTTCTCGGCAAACCGTCTCCAGGAGCCATTTTTCCAAAAACAAGCAAGGGTCTTGTTCTTTTGATCCCTCTGGCAATAGTGCTAATCTCAAGTTGTTGTGCCTGGACCTCGATTCCAAGTCCAGCACTTTGTCCTCTAGCACTTTCTGTTTTGTTTCCAAAACACTTGCTTTAGCCCGCAGGATTTCAACTTCATCCTCTGCATTAGAGATGCGTGTTTCTGCTTCATTTACCCGTCTCACACAGTCCTTTATTTCCCCCACAGATGTTGTCCAGATCTGATTTTATGGCGGTAACGATGGCTAGTATTTCGTCCACCTTGCTGTTCTGGGATTTCTCTTCCACACCTGTAGCCCCTTGTGTCGCCCCCGCTAGCTGAGGAGCAGGGCTGCCCTCGCTAGTGTTAGCTTTCTGCGTGTCACGAAGAGCATAATCCGTCAATTTAGGTTGTTTTGCCTTTTCAGTGGCTTCTTCTGTAGTTTTTACAGATTCTGGAGGCATCGTGTCAATTCAGAAGTGGTGAAAGACCACACTTAGCAGCTTTTTAACCAAAGAAAGCACAAATAGCGGAGCGGTGAAAAAACACGACTATTCACATGGGCGCCATAACCGGAAGTCCGAAATAGACATTGTTTACACTTTCATGCCCTATTCTTACCCAGTTGATCATATTCACCTCAAATGTGGTGACAACAGTCTGAACACATTGATGATGCATCCCAGTGAAAATGGTGACTTGTCATCAAAGGGTGTGTCTGTGGCGGCCAAACGAATTTTGATGTTTCGCCGTGAAAATTTAACGATTCATATCTCAGCTGAACAAGATCCTATCTGCCTCAAACTTCACATGATGGACACCAGGTCCAGTCTGAACACATCCACACTCATAAATTCTGAAAAGGTCATAGCGCCACCTGTTGGTAACAGTAAGTTAAGGCATTCTATTTTTAGGTACAATGGCCCCAAACTTGGTTATATCATGCTGGAAATTGGTCAGCCGAGTCTTCACCTCTTGACAATCCCACACTGTGAAGGCTGTGACATTTCATGCAACGCTGTTACCGTAGCAACCAAATATCACCATGAAAAACAAAGTGCTGTTTGACAGGTTAGGAAAACTCCAACGCTCACTAAAATTACCACACACATCACCATCGACCCAAGAAACAACACTGTATGCATCT
Organism: Acanthochromis polyacanthus; assembly: GCF_021347895.1. NCBI lineage: Eukaryota > Metazoa > Chordata > Actinopteri > Pomacentridae > Acanthochromis > Acanthochromis polyacanthus. The sequence continues at coordinate 655,531 of NC_067132.1, read as the reverse complement.
GCACTGTACATGTTATAGCGCCCCCTGCAGACTTTATAACAAACAGCCCCCCCAGCATGTTTCAACTACATCCATACAAATTGGGAGGCCTATAGAGCACATCAGGACGCACAAAAAAGCCTCTTGGAGCCATGCCCTAAACCCAACAGGAAGTCCGTCATCTTGGATTAATTGTGAGATTTTTGATGATTTTTCTCATTTTTGAGAGCAAACTCCTCATAGGGGGTAACTCCAGGAGACCTGAAATTTTGTCAGTCCACACAGCAGGACTTGGTGATGAAAAGTTATCAAAATGTTACCCAGAAACCAAATGGCGTGGCCATGGCGACCATCAGAGTTTTGATGCTTCGCCGTGAAACATCAGCTGCTGTATAACTATCCTTTGCATGCTCCAATCTGCCTCAAACTTTCCATGTGTGATCAGAGCCCAATCCTGATCACATTCATAGGCCAACATACACTCTCAGTTGCGGCGCCACCTGTTGGATGGACAGTAAATGCTGTATAACTAGCCTGTACATGTTCAAATCAGCCTTAAACTTTACATGAGTGATCAGAGTCCAATCCTGATCACATCTACTGTTTGAAATACACTCTCAGTCACAGCACCACCTGGTGGATGGACAGGAAATGCTCTATAACTAGTCTGAACATGCTCCAATCTGGCTGAAATTTTACTTTCCCTTACCAGGCCCTGCAACTATTGACAATTGTATTCAGTTTGAGGCCACAGGGTCACCAAAAACAAAATTCCATGCAAATAAAGACAAAGGACAGACAAATTGGTAATACAAAATGACTTTCAAGCAATTGAGAAAAATACTGAAATTATATGCAAATTTTGCAAATCAGCAAAACCAACTAAAAACAAACTTAATTATCCAACTTAATTAACCTAACACTAATTCCCTTGTGTCAAGCATTGTTAAACTTTCTTGATCCCGAGGTCCTGGGGTCCGTTTCACAAGGCAGTTTTAGTGAAAACTCTGAGTCTGTTCACTCTGAAATGAGGGAAACTCTGAGTTTTCCGTTTCACAAAGGGGGGTAAGTCAAACCAGAGACAGACTGGAACTCTTGCCTGTTTCACAAAGAGCGGTAACTTAAACTCTCAGTCAGTTACCGCAGTAACAAACTCTATGACTCTAACCTGGTCGGGAGCAGGTTTATCTCAGGAAACCTTGAGTTTCTCTCTGTCTCCGCCCTCTTTCAGCCACACACGATGTTTCATTTCCTCATTCATTCAGTCAGTCAGCTGACGAGTTGTGGTGTAGAACAGCTTTTATTAACGATCCAGTGGATGAAGGAGCAGCATTACTGCACAGAGAATTAAATATTTGTCAGGAGATTATGTTCTTGCATTTCCGGACAATTGTCTTTTTTAGCGATACATTTTCATAATCTTTTCAAGTCCATAATCTACATAAACAACCTAATCTCTTCTTACATTTACATTACCAACCGCAGTCATGCTCACACATCCCATCAGATATTGTGTGTTGTGCTGTGGTTCTTTGCAAATGGAAGTTTTTTATATAATGTTGGAGATGCAGAGAACTTCAGTAAGACAACTGTATGCAGGATGGTCAGAAAAGTGTTCCTGGCCCTAAAGCGACTTTTACCCATCTTTGTGGTTTTCCCTGGACCTGTCAGAGCCATCAAGGAGGAGTTCCACAGGATTGCAGGTGAATGATATAGAGATCTGTTACCTTAATTTTAAATCATATTCTGTTAATGACGGGCTGCAACCTCAGACTGGGATTAGCAATTTTAATTTCTTTTAGGATTTCCCAGTGTGATTGGCAGCATAGATGGCACACACATCCCCATCACAGCTCCCTCACATAATGAAGCTGATTATGTGAATAGGAAGTCCATTCACAGCATAAATGTGCAGGCAGGCTACAGTTAGATTGACTACTGTTTCAAAATGTTAAAGACTGCATCATAATTCAACATCTCTCCACTGTCAAAATCATATGTGATGCTGCATACATAATTTCCAATGTGGAGGCCAAGTGGCCTGGGTCTGTTCATGACTTGAGGATTTATCGTGAGCAACAGACTGCCACGTGGTTAGCAGCCTAAAGATTTTCACAATGTGATTCACTGGTCTCCCTCGTTTAAAATACTCTAATGTATCCACTATACATTACAGGAGAGTTTGATGGCCTGTTGCTGGGTGACAGGGGTTACCCATGTCAACCAAGGCCAATGATCCCATACCCGGACCCTGAACCAGGCCCCCAACAGAACTTCAACCGGGCACACTGCAGGACGAGAGCCCAAGTGGAGAGGATAGGCCTGCTGAAAGCCCGTTTCCAGTGCCTGCGTCACCTCAAGGTCACCCCTGAGAGGGCCTGTGCACTGTAAAAATGAAAACTTGTGATTGTTCACCTCACTAAACGTTTTAAATTAATCTGACACAGAAATAAAGCTTTGCTACTTGTAACTAACAATAAGCAGTTTGTCCAACAAATTTCTCTGTGTTGCCCAAACAAAAATTTTCAAGTCATCATAACAAAGATTTCTAGTTTGTCCAACAAATTTCTCTCAATGTTGCCCTAACAAAATATTTCAAGTCATCATAACAAAGATTTCTAGTTCGTCCAACAAATTTCTCTGTGATGCCTAACAAGAATTTTCAAGTTATCATAACAAGGACAGTGATGTTGAGTCTCCACCAGACTCATTTCCCTGTAAGTAAACCTCGTAGGTGCTCTGTGCCCCTCCACTCTGGGCTTTGAAATCCCATAGATGAACTTTTCAATCATAAACACGTTGTCCACATGCAAACGTGGTCTGATCATCTGAGGTGGAGTCAGGACGTCGTCGGAGTCGGACATTTGTTGCTGCAGGAAGTCAACAACATGGCCGAACTTCGACATTAAGTTGGAAAATACTGGAGCATTTGTCAGCAGGTTAAATTTGCCAAAGCAGGTCAGTGATGTTTTTCTTTATTTTGTTACTAGACAATGAATGTGTACTGTATTTTTGCCCCGAACTCACGAAGTTCATGCAGGCTGCAGGTTCACCTAGCAGCATGACGTGGCAAACATTGTGAAATGACGACAACAAGCAAAGATGTGCTATAAGTTGATAAGTTGTTTGACGCTGTCAAATGTCTAAAGTCCAAGCTGTAGTGGGTAGAACGCATAGAAAATCCATTGATTGAGGAGTCTCTAAATCACCCATTAAGTAATCTGACCAGTCCCACGAGAAGTCCCAGGTTTTGCTATGTTTTTTTACTCCCAGGACTGTGCCAGATTGCTCTGGCTACTATCTATGCCTTTTGAAATGAGGACCATTTCTGAGGAATGTGAGCATTGTCCCTGATAATGGCTGGTGATCAACACTTGAAATCCCAGGTTCAAGTGGTAATGCACACACGAGTGCCTCGTTGTCATAACAAAAGCGTCTGTAAACCAGGGATTAGTGCCAAGTGGCTCTTCTCTGGGGTGCAGAGATATATGTGCCAAAGGGCTCAGGGCTGGGATTTCTTGTGTTAAGTTTTCGGTTGACCATTTAGCATGTTCTTGTCCCTGCAGGTACGGCTTTTTTATGGCTTCAGTTGGCCTTGTGTGGTATCTGTTTTTCTTGTACCAGCTCATACATTTATAACGTTATGTCGGGGTATGCAGTATTATTACAGAATTTGTGTAAAACGGCTTTGTACACTGCACTCAAGTATTTCGCTTGATGTTGGCGGAGCTGATGGATAACGATATACTCTTCCCGCAGGGTTGAACGCACTCACTGCAGCTATACTTCAGTCCTCTCTGTGTGCGTGCCTGCGTACACTTGTCATGTCACCATATGACACACAATATTGATAAATTGCGCAACCCTACGGTAAAATTATTATAACACCCAGACCTAGTTTCAGTATGGTGTGTTGCATGGTGGTGAAATAGAGCTGTATGAATGAATGTATGAATGAATGAATGATTTTTTTATTATTGTGTCTTACATACATTTAGTATGCTCAGCCCTAACATTGGTTTATAAGACACCAAAATAAACACCAAGCCAATTGCCAGACAGTAGGCACAATAAACACATTTTAGAATTTCATTATTTAAATAAAGAAGTCTGCCGCCTTTTCCAGGCTTTACAAACAAATCGAGCCAGGTTATAAGCATTATATGTACATAAATATTTCATCTTGTCATCGTCACTACACCAGAACAAATCAAGCTTTTTAACAGATACTTCACTGAACAAAACATTTCTGAGGTCATCATAAAAAGAACAATACAACAAAAAATGAGATTCACTCTCAACTTCTCCCACTTTACATCGTCCACAGTCTCTTTTCCTCAGGTGTTTGTGAGAACCTTCCAGTCTCTAAAGTCAGAGGTAGAATTCCAGTTCGTAATTGAGCAATTGAGTAATTGAGCAATTACATTAAATCTGGCTCCTTGTCAGATTAGATGTAATGTAAAATTCTGCCTCGAAATCATCCTTTATCTGAACATAAGTCCGTAGTCAAAATCTCACTTTTCCACCTTTCTTTAAATATTGACAATAATTTAGTTTGAATGTCTTTAATATTGCAGGGCAAATTGTTATGAAATATATAAAGAAGCTGTGCTTCGTTAAAGACTGCTCGAAGCTCCGCAGCCAGGGAGAGTTAGATTTACTCCAAAGGAAGACCGTTTTTGTTATTCCGTTATCAGACATATAAATAATAAGGTTCCACAGTCTAACCATTTCACATTTCCTTAAGATATATCCAGGAACCCAGCCCATATCGCCCTGTGCTGCCAAGACTGGAACAAACTTGTGAACTCCCAAGAAACAGTGGAAGAAATAAACCGGACCATCTCATTTTTGGACATAAACATAAATCACAAACAAGACGGCAGCATTAAAATAACAGTTTATAAAAAGCCTACACACACGGACCAGTACCTCCTCTGGACATCAGAACATCCCACAGCACACAAATTATCAGTAGTTAGAACACTCTATGAACGGACTAGCATAATAACGGACGATAAAGACAGACAGGAGGAGGAAAAACACATCAAGAATGCACTTACAGACTGCCAATATCCGATATGGGCCATAACCAAAGGAAAACAACAAGCAAAAACCAAAGAGAAAAAACAAAAGGTAGCAAAATCAAAACATACACAAAAATCGGACAATAAAAATAAGGATTTAAAATGGCGAAACAAATCTTTGGTAGAACTGCTGTTACGTTTGCAAACAAAACACCTGATCATTACTTTTATTAAATCCTCTTACTCAATTATGAAGCTTGACTCTGAGATCAATCACCCTGGGGCTTTCATGGCAGAGGCCAACATCAATGTTGTAAATGGTGGTCTGCACAAAAGTGTACATGTTGTGCAGGGCTGGATCATAGGAGATGCCAAACACATAGTGCGCTTTGAAAAGTTCATCAAAGGCTGACAGTGAAGACATGGCCTTGCAGGGGATGAGCTGACTGTCCACCACGATGTAGTAGTCATTGATGCTGCCACGGGACGTCTCCACTGCCAGAAGGTAGGGCTGCCTTCCTTGAACTGAGGCAATTGTGTCCTGAAGGTTGCGACATGACTGAAATAGAATTTCAGGAATAATGAGGGATTTATTTGTTATGGTAACTACTTAGCTTTGATGCATGCAGATTTAGTTTGGGGCTGCTTACTTTATGGAACCGCACAATGTGATGTACAGCTTCTCGAACGGTGATCTTCACAGGTCTCTTTTTCCCACCAGGTGGAGGAGGAAGAAGATAAACCAACAGCAACAGTGCTGCCATGTCCCAAGTCCCAAGCTGGAATAGAAATATTTATATTGAAAAATATCAGCCATGCTTTCCCTGCTTTTACTGTGGGAAAATAATGCAAAAAGTAAAAGTTTTTCATAAGCAGGCTCACAAAGTTGAAGCAATGTTGAGGAAAAGTTGTTTAAAAACAAAATTTTTTACCTCTCCACACGTAATGTATTCCATGAAACGAGTAAAAACTAAATTAAGAAACTCAAGACAACCAGAACTGAGTGACTTAATAAAAGTCTCACCTGATGATTCATCATTTTCATCAGGGTTCTCCTCAGCAGACTGAATGAGGCTGTCAAGATTTGGCGTCTTTGTGAGGTTGCGTGCTTCTTTGATGACTTTCAGCTTCAGTGAGGTATCCCACTTCTCCATCAGCTTAGATGAGATTTCTTCTCCAAACATCATTTGGAAATCCTGAAGCACCTTTAAAATATTTCAAATTAACTTTATTTCAGCAGAACATCAACAAAAATGTTTAAGAAATATTACACACTACATCAAATACTAAGAAAAAAATTATCTGTAGGACACTTTAGGGACACAGCAAAAGTGAAAACTGAATTCTGATTTTAACCCTAGACATCTAAGGTTCAATTTAGAATTCACTTTTTTAAAAATATATCATTCTTTTTAGCGGCCCTATAACTCTTCCGCTGACTGTTGTATTAGTTATGAGAATTGATCCCAAGCTGGATTTATCATTCATGTGCATCAAAAGAGCTGACAATAAAAAAATCAAAATGTTTTTCTAAATTTCAAGTTAGCTCTTCATTTAAGAGGAATTATGAGAAACTAAGTCCAATATCAAGTCATGACCAACCATCCTGAAATTACAGTTATAAACCTGTTGCTGAACTTGCAGCTCAGGCTTCACTTTCAGCTGTGATTTCCCCCCAACCCAGTAGGGTAAAAACTGACTCACCAAGCCTTTTGTGTCCAGAAACCTTGGGAACACTGTCAGGATGGTCTCACTCCTCTCAGGATCACGGATTAGCATCTGTCTGTATTGAAATGTTTGCTTCATTTTCATGAAGATCTGCTCTTCTTCTGTGCTGTGCCTCAAAAGGGATATGGCTTCTCTGCACAGATCTCCTTCCAACTGATGCGCTGCAGTCACAGGTCTGTCAAATCGTGGACCTCTGTTACTTGACGGACTGCTGCTGCTGCTGCTCCACCTACTGCCACTGCTGAGTTCATGCTGCATGTTTTTCAGTTTCCAAGCAATGTAGCCTTCATTACTTCTGGCATCAAAAAAGTGCTCCTAGAGAGAATTTAAAAGATGAAAAAAGGAGAACATTTGTGTTTTAATCAACCAAATTTAGCTTTCACAAAACCCTTTTTTTTTTTCCAAGCTGGAGTTTTTTCTTTAAGCTGGAGTTGGTGATGTTGGGGAACTCGCAAGATTTAAAATTTGCGCCTTGTCTGAGCTCCTCCCCCTCACATTCCTGTTTCCCCCATCTTCTCCCCCATAGGTGCTCCGTTCACTTCCCTGATACAGTCTATCAGACGGAGAGAGTGAGATGATGGAGCATAGGCAGGACGTGAAAAGATGGCATCTGATTTGTTCATCTCTTCCTCCATTGGAAAAGAGGAGAAGAGCCAATTACTGCCACTGTCTGAATGGCAGATTTGGTAAAAAATTTCAGAATTCAGGCCTGCAGCTGTACTGAAGATCAAATTTTTTTTGTTCTTTTTTTATGATTCCAGAAAGTACAAACTTCTCTCGGGACGCAAAGACCATCTTACCCAGTGTAACAACAATTTCTTCTGAATAGGATCACCAATTCCAGCTTTTAGTTAACACTGTATAAAAATAAAATACTTACATATCCATTTTCAGAGTAAGGATCTTTCAGACAAGGAAACAGGGTGACGATCCCTAAAGCATAGCGGGTCCTTACACTCATGGGTGGAGCCCTCCTTAAAAAGGAAAGGTATGCAAATTAGACATCTTTAACAAGAATTACATTTCTATGCATCACATTGTGACTATAACTCTCACTTTTGTATACTTAATTTTTTTTAGATTAAAAAGAAAAAAAAAGACATACCCGTACTGTTCAATCATTGCTGCAACCACCATATTGACCAGTTTCCGGCGTGATTGGTCTTTTACCTCCCCTGTCTGTCTGTATTCCTTGAGTATGTTCTCTCCACCTGGCTTGGCTTCCAGGAGGTTTTCAACAAGCAAATGAAAATGGGGGAAAAAAAACTATTACAAAACACAATAGTTGATTGACAAGGTTCCTACAGCTCAAGCAAAATTAAATTCCAGACTTTAAGACTTTTTAATGCCCTTTAAAACCAAATTTCAGACCAACTTCACATTAAACAAAAATGAAAATAAATAAACAAATAAATTTTAAAAAACTGCTTCAATTCCAGAGTTAGGGACAATTTTACCCAAATGCTTATCCTAAAAATAAAACGTGATTTGATGAGACAGTAACAACATACATTCTGAAAAATCTAACACTTTCCATTGAAAACAACAAGAAGAGGATGTATTCATTCTGAATCCTTAGTAAAAACACAATGGCAAATAACTATCAATCTGTACTAACTATTCTGCTGCACTCATGAACAATTTTCAGAATTTTGCTCCAAGTCAAGTACTTTCCTGGTAATACTTTCAGACAATTTTCATTGAACTTCCACTTTACCGTGTTGTTTTCATGGGAGTCATTCAGTAAATGATCAAATTAAAGAAATAAATCAATAAATGCTTCCTTCTACTTTGAGATTTGAGACCAGTTCTAAAAATAAATACAGATCACGTGTTTGTAATTTTAAGACCGGAGAGATTACTTTAAGACATTTTAATGCCATTTGAGGCCTTATTTTTTATATTTATGAACTTAATGCCTTTTAAAACTGTTTAAGGATCTGTGGGAACCCTGGATAGAGCCAATTAACAGTTTAGCCATTTCATACTTCTTGAGAACTCAGATTGCCAATGTCCCTCCCACTGCAGCACACAGCAGACTAATATAAATCTGAAAATGGCAGCAATATAAAATTGACATGTGCACATCTTAAGTTTCTTTTTAAGTTTTCAAAGAAATTAAAAATAGAGGTTGAGATAAAACTGAATGCTTGTCAGGCAATTATTAAACAAAGTCCAAAAAATGATGCAGTGGCAGCAGGTTAAACAGCAGGGATGATTACAAGAGGTAAATTTGGAGGAAAAAGAGGAAAGCTTATTACAGCAGGTGTTGAAGATTTGTTGCTGCTCGTGATGATTGCTTAGCCTGGTAAACCATCCCCTTCAGAAAATAAATTCATTAGCAGGTCTCCTTGCAAACAAGAAACTCACTTCTTGGTTATATTAAACAAAACTGCGAGTTATTCTAATTTGCTTGTTTCGGATAAACAGGCAGGCCTAACATAAATAAGTCATAGTTGTAATTATTGTTGATACCAATAGTTGCAAAATTTTAGTCCACTGCAACTTATAAACATATTTTTCCTCTTCCTGTGGAATTTTAGACTGAGAGCCACAAACGGTCTGGAAAATAGTAGTTCCACTTCTACTTTTATCAAATAAATAAATGTATAAATGTATTTAAAAAAGGATGGAATGCTTACCTCTCTGGCCTGTGAAGAACCATCCATTGAATCTCTTCTCGGAGACATTACGGTGTCATCTGTGTGACATCTTTTAGAGGGCATGGAGGAAGCTTCACTGTCTGAAGACAGTGTGGAGAGAGAGAGAGAGTATCTGTGCACGACGACAGCACTGGAGATTCTAAGGATGAACCATAAACAAATCAAATCAGACTTGGACATGATTGTAAATGTGATCACACAATAAAACAAAGACTTCAGTTGTCTGTACGACCCCTACTTCTAATTGGAATGGGATGACTTTTACCTTCAACAGAACAGGGGTCAACAAGGTTCCAGACAATATCCGATTTCTCCTCCAACACATCAGTAAAGACATCCTCATCAACCTCTGTCCCAGTTTCATCTAAAAGGTAGATACTTGACTCCTGAGAGATGCCAAACTTCTCTTTCGCTGTAAATGCATGAAGAATATTTTTATATTTACATATTTTCAATTCATTTTTGACATTTCATTGTAATTTGTCTAATAATCTGCATTCAGAAACGTTTAACGAACAGATTAAACAAACAGGGTTGAGCATGTTCTTAACTTGTAAACTTGGAAAGGCTTGGTTGGACTAAATAAATTACCTTCTCTCAAGAATGCAGAATATGAGGCTCCATCAAGTTTGATGTAGTGTTTCTTTCCAGAATACTGAACCTTAAACAGCATAGTTGCGTCTAAGACAATGAAAGGAAAAAAGTTCAGGCATGCTAATACAAGGTTGTACTAGCAGAGGAAAGACAGATTCTAATTGTTAAAAATAAGGATAATTACTTTTCCAGTCACTGCAGGTAACTATTTTAAAATCACTTGGGATCTTGGGGTTTAAAACAAAACTAAATGTACAAGATAAACTTAATGAGGGCTACTCAAATATTTTGAAAAAGTATTTTTTTTCTAATCTAAAATTGGGTTTCTCCACTAAATTTAGTTAAATTTAGGGGAGACTGAATATTTCACGGCGTGTCAAGAGTCCAACACTTGATGCACACATCTCCATTTCGTGTGCGACACGAACATTTGTTAGCTTACCTACAACGGTCTTACTAGTATGTCGGATTTATATTTTGCTCCCACAGTGGTCCAGTGGAAACAAAGAGCACATTTCTATGATTTACCAAGCTCGTTGCTAGTTGTATCGAAATAAGGAGAACTTGATATGCTGTTATAACAACGAGAGTTTTAGCTAGCAAGGTCGGCTACTGCTGCCTCGCAAGCTAACATGTGAGGCAACCAAAAGGTGACAATCTTACCAATATAGTATTCAATTATACTTATGAATCGAAATTCTTCCTCTACCTTTGTTTAATCAACTTTTAAAAAAATAATATTAATGATAATGAGCAAAATTAAACCGGTATTTAAAATGAGGAAGAAAATAGCGGTCAGAAGTGTGGGTATATTACCCCCTTTGAACAGAAAATGATATAAATACTTTCAACCAGTAACATATGTGAATAAATTCACGCTTACCTGTATTTTCGCTTTCTGGTAAAACGGTTAACCTTTCCAGCAGAGCGCCAAAGGCAACTGGACCGTTAGGAAATGTATGTAAGCATGTAAGCTCCCCTTGAATGAGACGTACGTGACGTTGACACGCACGTTACGTGACATGAGAACCACGAAGACTCAATCGCAAAATAAACACTCCACGGAGCTTACTCAGTGAAATATGACCTCTACTCCAACACTGTGAAGAGAAATGACACTGGACAGTGACTCTGTGACAACTCCGAAGGTGTACGTGGATCTCAATTGACTCTGCAGTGTAGAAAAACTGACTCTACAGACGCAAACTCCGAAAAAGTAACATTTTGGCATTTGCTGTGTAGGCTAAATGTCACACTCTATATTCCAGAATGCTAAGAAATGTGAATGGGAAGAGAACTATCAGTAACATACCTTTATATGCCTTTCTGGATCTCCCTCTGTAAAGGCAGCAGACACAGTTTCATCCTCTTCACATCCTAGATGAGTGATATGTTTTAGTATGCTTAAACTAACATTTGGCAAAATCTTTGGAGTGTTGCCTACTTACAGTTACAAGGTCTGTATATATACACACACACACATATATATATATATATATATATATATATATATATATATACAGTGCCTTGTGAAAGTATTCGGCCCCCTTGAACTTTTCAACCTTTCGCCACATTTCAGACTTCAAACATAAAGATATAAAATTCTAATTTTTTGTCAAGAATCAACAACAATTGGGACACAATCGTGAAGTGGATTGAAATTTATTGGATATTTTATACTTTTTTAACAAATAAAAAACTGAAAAGTGGGGTGTGCAATATTATTCGGCCCCTTTATTTTCAGTGCAGCAAACTCACTCCAGAAGTTCAGTGAGGATCTCTGAATGATCCAACGTTGTCCTAAATGACTGATGATGATAAATAGAATCCATCTGTGTGTAATCAAGTCTCCGTATAAATGCACCTGCTCTGTGATAGTCTCAGGGTTCTGTTTAAAGTGAGAGAGCATCATGAAGACCAAGGAACACACCAGGCAGGTCTGAGATACTGTTGTGGAGAAGTTTAAAGCCGGATTTGGATACAAAAAGATTTCCCAAGCTTTAAACATCTCAAGGAGCACTGTGCAAGCAATCATATTGAAATGGAAGGAGTATCACTGCACAGCTCCCTTCTCCTCTGCCTTGCCTGTCTCCCATCCGCTCCTCTGCCCTGTCTGTCTTGCCTGTCTCCCATCCGCTCCTCTGCCCTGTCTGTCTTGCCTGTCTCCCATCCACTCCTCTGCCCTGTCTGTCTTGCCTGTCTCCCATCCGCTCCTCTGCCCTGTATCTTCCCCTACAGCTCGGTGCCTGAGTGGAGTCTAGCTTCTCAGCTGACTCCACTCAGGCAATCAACCACCTCCCCGGCTCCCGGACAGCTGACGTTCATCACACTAATGACTCACCTCAACAATAAGTACCGGCTCAGCCTTCCACTCCCTGCCAGAGTATTGAACAAGAACCACACAGTTCAGTTCACTCTCTTGCCTCTCACAATATCTGTTTTGAGTTCCTACCTGGTTTTCTTACGTTGTTTTTTCCTGCCTCCTCACAGTTCAGCTGTCCGGGATCCCTGCCATTCTCCTTCCCCTCCGGCTCTCCCCAGACCAGTCATCACCGGTTTCCCCTGCCTGGACCCCCCCACTCCTACTTAGACCCCTTCTGTCCCTGCCTGGAACCCCCCGCTCCTGCACCCTGGTTTTCCCCCACCAAGCCACCATTTCACCCCCCAGCAATAAAACACTTCATTCCAACCAGCCTTGGTGGTGTGGCTCTCTGTTCGGGTCCAGCCCTCCTCAGATCGTGACAATCAGACCACTGCAAATCTACCAAGACCCGGCCGTCCCTCTAAACTTTCACCTCGAACAAGGAGAAGACTGATCAGAGATGCAGCCAAGAGGCCCATGATCACTCTGGATGAACTGCAGAGATCTACAGCTGAGGTGGGAGAGTCTGTCCATAGGACAACAATCAGTCGTACACTGCACAAATCTGGCCTTTATGGAAGAGTGGCAAGAAGAAAGCCATTTCTCAAAGATATCCATAAAAAGTCTGGTTTAAAGTTTGCCACAAGCCACCTGGGAGACACACCAAACATGTGGAAGAAGGTGCTCTGGTCAGATGAAACCAAAATCCAACTTTTTGGCCACAATGCAAAACGATATGTTTGGCGTAAAAGCAACACAGCTCATCACCCTGAACACACCATCCCCACTGTCAAACATGGTGGTGGCAGCCTCATGGTTTGGGCCTGCTTTTCTTCAGCAGGGACAGGGAAGATGGTTCAAATTGATGGGAAGATGAATGGAGCCAAATACAGGACCATTCTGGAAGAAAACCTGTTGGAGTCTGCAAAAAACCTGAGACTGGGACGGAGATTTATCTTCCAACAGGACAATGATCCAAAACATAAAGCCAGATCTACAATGGAATGGTTCACAAATAAACGTATCCAGGTGTTAGAATGGCCAAGTCAAAGTCCAGACCTGAATCCAATCGAGAATCTGTGGGCAGAGCTGAAGACTGCTGTTCACAAACGCTCTCCATCCAACCTCACTGAGCTCGAGCTGTTTTGCAAGAAAGAATGGGCAAGAATTTCAGTCTCTTGATGTGCAAAACTGATAGACATACCCCAAGCGACTTGCAGCTGTAATTGCAGCAAAAGGTGGCGCTACAAAGTATTAATGCAAGGGGGCCGAATAATATTGCACGCCCCACTTTTCAGTTTTTTATTTGTTAAAAAAGTTTAAAATATCCAATAAATTTCGTTCCGCTTCAATATTGTGTCCCACTTGTTGTTGATTGTTGACAAAAAATTAAAATTTTATATCTTTATGTTTGAAGCCTGAAATGTGGCGAAAGGTTGAAAAGTTCAAGGGGGCCGAATACTTTCACAAGGCACTGTATATATATATATATATATATATATATATATATAGGCATCCATCACCTTTCATATCACCCACTTTCTTTCTGTTGGCTGAGCAGAAGTCTGTGTTAGTTTAAATAGGCTTCATTATTTCAGAGAATATGGTTTGGATGCAGACATTGAGCTATGTGTGGGATAAAACAACTGCACAGTCAAACAGCCACTTAATATTTCGGCTACTTCACAATGTAAAACATGATCAAAATGAAATACCTTCATGAGATTATGCCGAGGTCTTACCTGTTTGAAAAATGTTTTTATATTTCATCTTAAGCTGCTGCTCTGTGTGCTTCTCCCCTGCAGGATTGCACCTACAGAAAATAAAGGCCCGGTCACACCGTCCGAACTTTGCTGGAGCGTTCCTGGAGCGGTGAAAAAAATTCATCACCGCTCGTAACCGTTCACCACCATTTAACAGAAGTTGGCCCCCGTTAAAGCAACGCCTTATACGCTCGGCCACCGCTGATGTTTCTGGAGGGGCCCTCCTACCGCTCCGAAAGTTTTGAGCTGCACAAAATATTGCGAGCGGTGAGGAGGGGGCAATTTTCCGCCCCGGCAAAGTTCACCCCCGCTCCACCAATGCCCAGTCAAAGTTTGGCACCGCTAGACGCAAGTTCGTGGATGCTTGGGTCCGCTAGGCCAACGCAGAAATCTTGAACACTGGACCACCGCTGCTTCACCAGCGTTGCCCGGGCGGCGATTAAACGTTGCACAAACTTCGGTGGAGCGGTTGTAAGCATTTTACGAGCGGACACGGGGTTGCTGGAACGGTGTCGGGCATTGAAGCAGTGATCCATGGCGGCGATGAACTTTGGTTTGGCGTTGGTATAGAGGTGTCGGAGCGGGACCAGAATTTGGCTATAAATACGGGGAGGAATGGACCAGGAGCTCATTTGGAATCGAGATGCTGTTGAGTTCAGACCTCATCTATATCGAATTTGCTCAAAGTTACAGTAAAACTGTATCACCATGGATGCTGAGAGACTTGCTATGATTCATGCACTAGTCCAGCAGCAGAATCAGAACCTCCTCAGATTGCAACAAGCTGTTGACAGAAGGAGAAGAGAGAGAAGAAGGAGAGACAGAGTTGTGTGGGTCAGACAGTGGATACTGAGAAGGCCTGAACATGGACTGTATGACAAGCTGATGGTGGAGCTGAGGAATGAGGATCCACGAGCCTTCTAGCAGTAAAATACATAACAGTATTTTTTCACAGTTGTTAAATATTTCTTGACACAACCAGTGGGCCACATCCATTTACCTGACTCCAATGCTTCAGCTGCCTGCTCAGTAATGATCTTCTTGGAGGCTGCTGCCTTTCCTTCTCCAGCCTTCCTCTTCTTTTGTCCACGTGGCATGATGAACTTCAACTATCGACTTCTATCAAAAATCTATCAGAACTTGTATCAAAACGATCCGTTCAGCTCCGTCGTCACAAGCGGTATGCCGCTAAACCAACTTTATACCCCCGCCGAGCCAACGCCCGCATGCGCAGAACGCCGCTATACCAACGCTCGCGTCACCGCTAAACCAACGCTTGCTACCGCTCGCTACCGCTAAACCAACTCTAAAGCAACACCGGCTTCAGCGGTGCACCGCTAAGCCAACGCCCGTGTTTTCGATTTTTTTTCCCCATTTTGTGTGCGGTGACGAGCGTTGTCGAAATTCGGCCCCCCCTCCCTACCGTTCAAGGAACGCTCCGGCAAAGTTCAGGAGGTGTGACCGGGCCTTAAGTTAATAGGCTACCATTCAAACAATTTTTCCCTGTAATATTATTACGATAGAAAAGGACTACATTTAAACTTACACATTTACCTGGGCAGCAATGTTCTCCACGCCGTCTCCCTCTCGTTTGTAGCTGCAGTGGTGTTGCACTTCTTTCAAACTCGCCATATGAGCGTGTTAAGATTTCCAGTTCAAAAACGCAGCCCTCCGCTTCCCCGTTTCCATGGTGAGTCGTCGAATCGGGGTTCCATTGATGCTGTCTTCTTCGAGTTGTGGTGCACACGCTTAACTCCAAGTGAAACTACTCCGAGTTGATTAATCCAACTCAAATCAGCCATTGTGAAACCAAAAACTCAAAGTTTCCTGTCTCAGAGTAGATCAACTCAGAGTTCAGGGTTAAACTCAGAATTTGTTAAATCTGCTTTGTGAAATGGACCCCTGGTCACACATTGTATCTGATGCACAAAAATGACTCCAAATAATTAGATAAAATACATTTTTAAGTCATTGTATTTATAAGATAAGATAATCCTTTATTACTCCCTGTGACCGGGGAAATTTCCCATGTTACAGCAGCATACAGTATGAGCAGCAATAAACAACAATAAAACAACAATATAATTATAAGCATAATAATATTCAAATGGTTTCAAGAACCGTGCAGATTATGTGGTAAAGGATGATGTGATAGAGTCCAGTTTTATGTTAACATCAGCCAGTGATGCTGGTGTTATAAAGTCTTAGCAGCTGGGATGAATGACTTGCGATAGCGCTCCTTCTTGAAGATTGGGTGTCTCAGTCTGCTGCTGAAAAAGCTATGTAGAGACTCCACAGTGTCTTGCAGTGGGTGAGAGGGACTGTCCATGATGGATGTGAGCTTTGCCCACATCCTCCTCTCACCCACCTCCTCTATGGAGTCCAAGGAACAGTCCAGCACAGAACCAGCTCCCCTGACCAGTCTGTTCAGTCTCTTTCTGTCCCTTTCAGTGCACCCTGCTCCCCAGCAGACCACTGCATAGAAAACAACAGACGCTACCACAGAGTCATAGAATGTCCGGAGCAGAGTCCTGCACACTCCAAAGGACCTCAGTCTCCTCAGCATGTGGAGACAACGCTGGCCCTTCTTGTACAGGACCTCCGTGTTGTGTGACCAGTCCAGTTTCTTGTTGAGGTGAACACCCAGGTATTTGTATGAGTCCACTCTCAATGTCCATACCCTGGATGTTCACCGGTGCAGTCTGATGTGTCCTCCTCCTGCAGAAGTCAATAGTCATCTCCTTCGTCTTACTGGCATTGAGCTGCAGATGGTTTCGCTCACACCAGTCGACAAAGTCAGAGATAACCGTCCTGTACTCCATCTCGTCCCCGTCAGATGGAGTATGAGATGGAGTATTGTTGGTATAAACCAGTAGAAGCAATGGCTATACCTACAGAATTGCTTCTTTGGGTAGAAGATGAACGCATTATTCCTGTAACACTGTAATCTGTGTGTGGCATCCTGGATGTTCAACACCTGCTTGACAGATAGGAAAGTTAATGTGTCTGTGACACTAGAGAGGCTTAAAACCATCCTCCCACTTGTTTATCTGGCCAATCTCCATTTGGTGTATTACACTACTGTTCACTGATATTTACCTTGCCCTGGGCCCTGGCCAGCACACCAATAACACCTGGACCATTCTTCAAACATAGCCCAGATAGATCCCCTGAATGGGAAAACGTCAATGAATCAATGTCAGCCCTGAAGCACATGGTGATGCTCTGATTGTTTGAGAAGGATTAGGAGGCCACGGGCTGTGGTGTGTGTATGTGCATTTGTGTATGTGTGTGTGTGAGTGTGAGAGAGAATGAAAAAAGCAATACAACTTGCGGCCTGGATGGGAACCAAGATTGCTGATTGCAGGTCATCTTTCTTATCAGCAGCTGAGTGCCTGGATGTAAGTGTGACAGTGAGGGCAAGTGGGGAGGTATAAGCACCCACATTAATGTTTAATAACTGCTAGTAGCAAAGACTTTAAAACATGAAAACACAAGCATTTACATAAACAAGTGAATTATTGAATCACGTTATTCTTACATGCTATCATGAACAACATGTCACTGAAATTATGTCAGGATTGTGGGGTGTGGAGAACCCAGGCGCAGACATTACTGACAGAACACTGCACATAATGAAAAGAAGGGATTTATTAATCAAAATCAAAACTACAATAACAAAGAACCAGACTGAGGAAGAAGCACTAAAGTCTAACAGAAGCAAACAATAACATCAAGGGAAGGAACTCACACACAAGGGCATCAAAAACAGGGGAAGCGAACAGGCTTAGATCCATGCAAAAAACAACAGAGTCCAAAAGGGTTAAATCCACAAAAAGGGAGGAAAGTGGTGAAGTCCATAAAACTGAGTAATCCGGAGGTGTAGGAGAAGCGGGGAGCAGAGTCAGAAACCAGATGAGTGTCCAACTATGCACCAGCCTGAGGGGCCGTTTACACGAGGACGCTTGCAGGTGAAAACGGCAAAATATTTCAACAAAACACCCTACCGTTTATGCGAGGACGGCGTTTTGGGGGCTTGAAAACGCAAAAATTTGAAACCGGCCTCCAGAGTGGAAAAGTAGAAAACGCTCCGCCGTTACGTTTCCGTCTAAACAGCAAAACGCAAAACTTTGCCGAGATCTGACCACGTCGCGTACGCGATTACGTCACATACGTGCTTTGGTTTACCGGCCGGTACAAGGACGTAAATAAAGATGTGTGACTATGTCCATCCTTCATACCTTCAAGCAACTCTGGCAGCTCTATGTACACTACAGGAGTCGTACCAACAAACGTACAGAATCTGTACAGATTCCATTCATGAACATTTACCGCGGCGGAGATCCAAAAAGGGAGACAGTACGCATGCGCGTAGACATGGCAGAGTTTTATCACGGCGCCACCCAGCTGCCTGGCATGCATATCCAATCGAATTCCACACACCGTATATACGCAGATTTCTTTCAAAACCGCTCGTCTAAACGTGAAATGACAAGACGCCACTTTTGCGTTTTCTGTTAGGATGGTCCTCGTGTAAACGGCCCCTGAGGGGAAGAGCAGAGCTTAAATGGCAGAGGAGCAGACCAGGTGGATTGAATTGCGCTGATTGCAGCAGCTGAGAATAATGAAGTAATGAGGTGACAGAGCCAGGGGGCGAGCAACTGGGAGAGAGACAGAAGGGGAGGACAACAGACAGAGGGAGACAGAGACCCACAAGCCAAAAGACACACAGAAGGGCAACAATGAGGAAGGGAAGGAAAAGGGAGGAAAAGTGGGAAAGGACAAAAGGGCAACAGCTGGGGCAGATCCTAACAAATTACTTACTACTTATTGCACTGTGTCACCATACACTGGCATTGTTGAATGTTTAAAAAGTCTTGTCACAATGTTGTTGCACTTGGAGATATATTCCTTCAATATCATGACCACACAGTGTTTTTTTTGTTTTGTTTTAGCTTTTATTTTACAATAGTACACATACAGTATACTGTCCTGCTACCAGAAATACTTGTACACAAAAGCACATTCATCTAATGCTGAAAACAGTTTCAAGCAAATGATTTCTTTTCTTCTATTTGAGTAACTAGAACTCAGCCCAGGTAGGTCTGGTTCAGGTGACCCTAAACCATCCCTAAGTTAAGTTTACTATAGGCTGAGGCTGTTGGGAGACTTCCCACAATGCACTGAGTACCTCCCCTCTCCTTCACTCTCCATGCATCCATATGTAACCAGTGCATGTCACTAGCTCTGTCTTCTCTCTCCTGTAGTTTGTGTTTTGTCAGCTATCTGACAAAGCTGCAGCTATCTCTGGCTCAACACCATGTTTCTGAATTGTGATTTTGGCCTCACCAACCTCCTTCATTTTTATTGTTCTCTTGTGCGTTGTTTGCTTTTTTCCCACTGCTATCCACTTCACTCTTCCCTTTACACTCACCCAACCACTGGGGCAGATGGTCCTTCTTGTGAGTTTGGTTCTGCTTGAGATTTCTTCCTGTTAAAAGGCATTTTTTCCCCTTCCCATTATCACCAAAGAGCTGCTTTAAAGGAAGTGTTCAGATTTGTCGGGTTTCTCCCTACAATAAATTATTGTAGGGTCTCATTGTGTGAATTACCTTTTGCTTGCTTACGTTGTGGAATGGTGCCATATAAACTAAATTGAATAGAATGATTTGATGACTAATAGATTATAACTACTCTGCCAAAGAACATGGTGGAGTTACGTGAATCTTTCTTCCGTCTGTCTGTGCACAGCATTACTCAAAAACAGACCGATGGATTTGGAAGAAATTTTCAGGGAAGGCCAGAAATGACACAGGGACCACCTCATTAGATTTTGGCAGTGATGTGGTGTGGCGTCACTATAATCATAACAAATTAATGCTTTGATTGTGATGATCATATGATTGCGATTCTACTACAAATGCACCGCTGCGGATTTATCGGGACTTATCGGTTGGAAATGATACAAGGAACAATTTATTAAAATGTGGGGGTGTTTCCGAGTCCCATCATTTCCCGCTGCCCCTGCATATTTAGGTCATGTATGTAGCAAACCCCAGCCAGACAATGGTGAAACATACTGATGTTTCACAAAGTCTATATTTACATTCAGCTATCAGCCTTATAGTGAACACAAATTCACCTTTCTGTCCTTTACTCCTTTGTTCAGGAAAAACCATAAGAGCTTGTTCCCATTCCAGCTAGGTGCTTCTAAGTTTAGACACATCCTTTGCTAGACAGCAAGTGTGTAACCATTTTCCTTCCATCTTTACATGAATTTTAAGACTTTTTGGCAGTCTTCCGTATGTCCAGAAATCGCTTCTTCAATAAACACTTCCTGAACTGCTGGAATGGTGCCAAAATAAAAGCTTGTGACAATAAAAAATACACCTTCAAAATAAATGCATTGAGAGAACGGTTATTTTAACACTAGCAAAACAAAGGCTAGCGAAAAGTGATGAACTGATCAACAGGCCTTTATATGAGCAATTTACACATGACTTGGTATCCGTACATAACGTGCACATACATAACACACACCTGTGCTCAGCACAAGGTCATTTTTTATCAAAGATTTCATCTGCCGGAAATTATACAAAGACTGAGCAGCCTTGCCGGAGAACTGAGCTCTCTACATATTTTCTTGTTGTGTTATAAGTAGTGCTGTTTTTCTATTATATCTTAGTGGATTAATTTGGTGGGGTATGGAATGATTTAAGGGATTAAATTCTTGTTTGATAATATTTCCCCAGATAGCAAACTATGGGTGAATCAATGTTGAATCTATGTTGAGACCTAACGTAGAAATTATACAGAAAGCACAAGGTTGATAAAATGTTGAGTCAATGTTTGCTTTTCAACCATGAATCACACTTTACAGATTGCAAAAGATGTTAAATCAATGTTGAATTAGGGTTAAGAAGGTTGAATTTTGGTTACGGTTGAAGATTGATGGTTGGATCAACGTTGATTCAACAACATTTTGTCAACATTGAAGTTTGTGTTTAAAAGATGCCATTTAATCTACATTGTATTTTGGTTTAATTAAAATGTTTGACAGGTCAATGTTTAATTAATGTTGAATCTATGTTTGCAAACATGTAATCTATGTAAGCAAACGTAGACTCAACATTTTATCAACCTTGCACTTTCTGTATAATTTCTACGTTAGGTCTCAACATAGATTCAACATTGATTCACCCACAGTTTGCTATCTGGGTCTGGAATTACTGTTATTGTTATATAATGAATCTGTCACGAACCGGGTGGTGTGAACCCATGCAGCAGACGACAGACAGGCAGGATGAATTAATAAGAATGTATTAAACAAAAATACTAAACAAGAAAGCACTCCAAAAGGAGGCACAGAGAATTTCACAGGAGGGGGGGGGCAAAACAAAACAAAACTTAACTGAGGGCGATGGTGCGGGACCGTGGTGGAGGGTTAACTAAACTAAATAGTGGGGAGAGGCAACTCACGAATGTCCAGGGGGGTCGGGAGACTGGGCGGAGGCAGAGCAGACGATCCAGTGATGGGGTTGTGGTGCGGACAATGGGGCAGACAGACTGGGAACAGATGCCGGAGATTTCTGAGCAGAGGAGGGGTGATGAACAGGCGAAGTAATCCATAAATCCAGTGAGCAGCAGAGTGTGGCGTGTAGTGTGCTTGGTGTAGAGTGTACGAGGGATTCCGACTTCTTCCTCAACCCAGAGTCTTTGGGAAACCTACATGGAGTAAAGAAAAAAGTAGACAGAGAAGTAAATAAGTATGTACACAACAACATATTTATAAAGAAACCATGCTCATAAATTAAGTACAAAGAACTGAATTAGCCAATATACTGGAGACCAAAGTTATTTAATTTGACAAGTATAACATTGTTTGGTAACATTTCAATTATTTGAAAGCAGTCCTAAAGAATCGCCTATAATCCCAATCATAAAATGGGTTTGGAGGAAGAACATAGATGCTAATCTGGATATATATGAGTTAGGCTTTATAACTACAATTGGTAGTATTGGTGGTATTAATAGTAATGCGACTACTAGTGGTAATACACCAACCACTGCTGCTGAGACTGTCACTGCTACTACAACTTGTAACACTATTACACATGCTGATACTACGTCTACGACTCTAACAGCTACTTATACTGCTACTACTGCTTGTACTTTTCGTATTACTACTACTGCTTGTAGGAGTATTTCCCAGGCATCCTCACCCTCTGGCACCTTGTGGCCAATGAGTAAGGGAAGCAACCTTATGAGGGTCCAGTTTTCATGGGCATTTCCTCCTATGGTCCCTTTTGCCTGAAAGCCTGTTGCAATGGGTTGAGGCTGGTCAGTCTTATCATAAGAACTGTATGGAAAGGTCTTGATTGCATTATTAAGGGCCTCCAATGTGAAACATTTCCTGGAAATCAGGTGTGACAAGCAAAGAGACAATTCTATAGGCACAACACCTTCAAGAAGATTGTGCAATACATCAAGGGGGTAGCCATTAACAGCATGAAAATGAGACAGGGACTCAGTCAGCACACACATTTTTTTTTGTTTTACTCCATAATGTTTTGCTAAGGTGGGGTCTTGCTGGACTTACTGTACTTGCTGGTTGTACATTTGTGTACTTCTTGGTGTGAATGAGCCTGGATATACCTCTTTATCCTGGATTTCATGTCTGGATGCCATGCAAAATCGACAGAATCGCTCAACCCCAAAGCTCTCGAAGAATCCTGCCTGAAGCCAAATTATCTGCAGCCACGTATAGGACAGTACCTTTGACAAATGACCCTAACTTGTCAACATAGACAACTTGTTGCTCCAAAGATATTAGTCTTTCAATAGTGGTTCAAGAACCTTTTCATAACCATGTTGTTTCACATGTGCAGCTTTGCACAAAAGTGCTAGCTGGATGGAGTGCAATGTGGATCGGTCCTTGGAAGGGAGATTGGCAATGACCCAGTAAACTGCAGTCATTTTATGTTTTTTCTTGGATGTGCCCAAAGGATTTGAAACTTCAAAATCGTCAATATACAATCCAAGTGAAATTTTGAAACCATCTCCTTGAAACATCTCATTTTTAGTGTAGTGTGAGTCATCTCTGTATGTTAAGTACTCATGAGGTAGTGACTGTGGTACTTCCAAAGTCTTAATAATATCAGTCTTGTTTAACATTGCTTGTCGCATTGCATTTAGAGGCACATATACAGCACTGTCTTTTTTAAATCTGTCAATAATGATGTGTCATTTATTTATTTTGAAATTGGAACAGGTAAAAGTATTTAAGTGATTGTCATGGTTATTCTATTAAGTATCGAGTGTCAGTCCTTTCAGGGTCTAAAAGGGAAAGTCTCTATCTTATTTGGAGGAATTATTTTTAAGGTACTCTTTTAGGAGTATTAGAAGCTCTGTGTCATCTCTTTGTGGTTGAGCTGTTGAGTTTTGGGTTGCTGTCTCTTTATTGGTTCTGCCAGTACCAAGGCAGATTTCATCTGGTTCTGGGGGAAACAGACGAGCAGGTTTGGTACTGCGGTTTTGTTTTTTCTTGTTGGTGTAGCGCTTTTTCTTCCAACAGCCTCTGTGGTTTTCTTCTTTTCGGGTCTGGCTTGGAAAAGGACAGTCTTCTTCAGTTTTTGTCTTTGAGTTTGGCTGAGAGTACTTGTGAATCACACTCCTCTTGGTCCCCACAGCAAGCAGATAGGGTTGAAGGCTTTCCGTGATGCTGTCCAGATGCCCCTGGATGCTGTTGCCCGTCTGTTACACAGAAATTTCATTAGTCAGCTAATAAAATTAATTAATGTCCAACAGTATATATTAGAAATTATGAATAGACAGTTTGAGTAAAATTTCAGATAATCATCTTGACATCATTTGACCATTATTTTAAAAATAGAAATCCTAATTTAACTGGAAGCTAATCTTGCCTTGATGAACTTCACAAGCTGGTCACTAGCTTGTCTAGCCGAGAGCTTTGCTGGTCTCTTGCGGCTATGAGGTGATGGTGGCAGAAGGTGGATAAGGATCAGAAGAGATGACATGTCACTGTCCCAACCTGAAAGTACAGGTTAAAAAATGTAAACAAGTCTTTACAGACAGCTGACATTCATTGTACAGTTCTTTGAAGAAAAAATATCTCCTTTCCAGTAGCACAATGGTTATCAAGGTGGTGTTGTACCTCTAAATGGACCACTCTAAGTTTCAGAAGCACATAGTATATTAGTAATTATAACCCTCCAGCATACCATTCTCCACTTCTGTTGTAGATTCTGCATTTTGATCCAGGTCTTGAAGCTCGCCCGTCTGTGTGAGGCCACGACTTTGTTCAAGGACTTTCTGCTTGTAAACAGTAGGCCACTTCTGCAGAAACTTTGCAGAGACTGCATCACCAAATATCAGATTAAAATCCTGTTCAGTCTTAAGACAAGATAGAGTAAGTCAAGACAGAACAGTGAACGTTTAGGCACTGTAGTCATGAAGCATATTGTGAGCCTCAACCAGAGACTATTGTAAAGAGAAAAAGATATTGTTAAAGTTAAAAATAACATGGCAGGTGCAAAAACAACATACCATTCCTAGTATGTCCAGAAATCTTGGACATATCAATAAGATATCAGAGGACTTCACTGGGTCATGAATCATCTTCTGGTGATAGCTGAAGGTCTGTTTCATCTTGTCTTTGACAATTGTTTAATCAGCTGTATGCTTCATCAATTCAATGGCCTCACAACAAAGGTTGTCTGTGCCTAGAGAGTTTTCCTCTTTGAAGGAGGGTCTATCAGTTTTTGGGCTACCTGTAACAGTGATGGAACTTTTACTGATGAGCGGGTTTGCATGTTTTATATAGGTATATGATTTTGTGTCATAAGATTTAGGAAACAAGGCTAAGAAACTTAAAACTGTAAAGATTTTCATATGTACAGTTTTATTGCAAGAAGCAGGTCATGAACGAGAACTGAAGTCCACCTACAAACAATATCACATACCTATTGGTGACTGTTGGAAGGTCCTCTTTTTTCCCTCTGATGCCTCCTTTTGAACTTCAGTCCATGCCATGCATATACCCACTGACATCTTCTGCATTGTAAGAATCTTCCTAAAAGGTTTAATTCAGTAAAAAAAAAAAAAAAGACATACAAAAATATTAACATTTATTAGTTCAGCGAAATAAAAAAAATCACCTAACAACATTCCTTTTTTGTATTTACAAGGTCCTTGAAAAGGGATGAATACACAAGTTAGACTTACATAGCCAAACTTGTCCCAAGGGTCAGCCAGGTATGGGAACAAGCTAGTTATTCCCTTTGCATAATTCTCTTTGACACACCTTGAGGGACTTGTCCTATCCAAATACACAGACACTCTAATGTATCAGATTTAAACAAAAATAATGATACTTTCACCAAAGAGGAGAGTAGTACTGCATCAAGTCAAGCATTTTTTCATTAATATCCAGGTACAAAATAATTATAAAACATACCCATGTTCACTTGTCATATGTGCAACCAATATCTTGATCATATCATGTCGCCGTCTATTGGTTAGGCTTTTTGTCTGACTATATTCAGTCAGGACCATATCTCCTCCAGGTGCGTTCTTCAGGATATCTTCAATCATCTAAGTGGATATAAAAGAAATAAATAAAAGAAATAACAGCTCAAAACAATTGAAAGCAGTTTAAAAATGGATAACAAAAGCCAAGATTACATTACGGTTTTGCTACTGAGGACACAGTAGTGTGTGACCATCCGGGGGGTCGCAAAATGATTTTCAAGTCAAGATGTAATCGGCATTGGTTATCAGCTCAGGAAAAATGCAGACGTACAAGTTCAGGCATCCCACGTGACGTTACTCAGCTAATGAAGTCTGAGCTAAGCAAGTTCTGTTTTCAGAAAACTGTTGAGAGGCAAAAGGGACAGACAGGAGGACACCAAGACGAAAGTAACCCTGCGCATGCATATTGGCTAAACATACAGCTGTGAGGCAGCTTTCTCAACTATGAACATAATAAAAACTATAAAATTTCAAGCTTTATGCTTATGGATGTCCAAAACAAGGCTTTGTGTGGTGTGTTCTCATGCCACATTACCAGTAAACTGTTTTATTAGAAACATTTGACAAGATCACTTTTCATTTAATAAATCAGACATATTGGCTGCTTGACTGTCAAAGGAATCAAAACTGTATCAGATTACAGTAATTGCATTAGTTCTCAGCTGAGCAACAGGGTATATGTTCACACCAAACACATCTCAACTAAATAAAGAATATGCTGCCACTAGATAGTCATTACACTTTTTGCATGCATTTTAGTAGAGTTTAATCATACAGATTAGTGCCTTAGGGCAAGCAAGAGTTTTTTTTCTTGGATGCTCTCCATAAAAGTACAGAGGTACATTGTACAAGTAACACACAGTCTGTCACTGATTTTCTGTTGGTCACTGATCTTCCTTCTTGTTGTTCTTGTGTCTGTTTATTATTATATAATTTGGCATTTGGAGAAAAACATTCTAGCATCTTCAGCTGTAGAAAAATAATCACCCAGTTTTAGTCTTGCTCCACTGGTTTCCTGAGCAAGATTTTATTGCTGGTGTTTAAGGTGGTAAATGGGTTGGCACCTTTTTATTTGTCTGAGCTTTTACATGTCCAGTTTTATCGCTGAGGTTGGCCAATCAGATGGTCCTTAAAATTTTCAGATGTAGACTCAGAAACAGAGGTGATCGTATCAGCCGAGTGCCTACTGAAGACATATGTGTTCTCTGGCTTTTAACTGTAGTTGAGCACTGACATCTTGATTGTGACAGGTCTGCTGTCCGCGGGTCCACTCAATACACACACCACGTCAGATTGTCGGAGTAACACAGTTTATTTCACACCCACTTCCGTACCCACAGAGTCTCTCTCTCTCGGCACCTCACCAGGCCTCATCCGGTGAATACTCCCTGCCTCTGTCAGATCCCCAGAGGCAGCGCTCCACGTCTCTCACTCCATAGCAGCTCGCCCGTAAGCAACCTCAACTGTCTCTCACTCCACTACAGCTCGCTGGTAAGCAGCCGCAACTGTCTCTCACTCCACAGCAGCTTGTGTTCTGTCTTCGTTCCTCCTCTCGTCCGTCTCCGTCTCTTCTCTGTCCACCCGTCTTTTATGCTCCGCTCCAGACTGCTACTGCGGAGGTAATCAGGTCAGCCTAACTGATACCACCTGTGTCAATTAACCTGACGCTGCTTCCATACACTCTCCTCCACACCTCTCTCCCCTGCAGCTGAGCTCTCCCACGCCCATCGCCACATTGATATACAGGTAAAAGCCAGAAAATTAGAATATTTTCATAAACTTGATTTATTTCCGTAATTGCGAACAAAAGGTATAACTTTTACATTATATGTAATCATTGCACGCAGACTGATGCACTTCAAATGTTTATTTATTTAATTTTGATGATCATAGGTGGCAACAAATGAAAATCCGACATTCCGTGGGTCAGAAAATTAGAATATTGTGAAATGGGTCAAGTTTGAAGACACCTGGTGCCACCCACTAACCAGCTGATTAACTCAAAACACCTGCAAAGGGCTTTAAATGGTCTCTCAGTCCAGTTCTGAAGCTTACACAAACATGGGGAAGACTTCAGATTTGACAGCTGTCCAAAAGGCAACCATTGACACATTGCACAAGGAGGGCAAGACTCAAAAGGTTATTGCTGAAAAGGTTGGCTGTTCTCAAAGCTCTGTGTCCAAACACATTAATGGAGAGGCAAAGGGTAGGAAAAACTGTGGTAGGAAAAAGTGTACAAGCGACAGGGATCACCGCGCCCTGGTGAAGATTGTGGAAAAAAACCCATTCAAAAATGTGGGGGAGATTCACAAGGACTGGACTGCTGCAGGAGTCAGTGCTTCAAAATCCACCACCAAGAGACGCATGAAAGACATGGGTTTCAACTGCCGCATACCTCGTGTCAAGCCTCTTTTGAACAAGAAACAGCGCGCAAAGCGTCTCACCTGGGCTAAGGAAAAAAAGAGCTGGACTGCAGCTGAGTGGTCCAAAGTTATGTTTTCTGATGAAAGCAAATTTTGCATTGCCTTTGGAAATCGAGGTCCCAGAGTCTGGAGGAGGACAGGAGAGGCACAGGATCCACGTTGCCTGAAGTCTAGTGTGAAGTTTCCACCATCAGTGATGGTTTGGGGTGCCATGTCATCTGCTGGTGTCGGTCCACTCTGTTTCCTGAGATCCAAGGTCAACGCAGCCGTCTACCAGCAAGTTTTAGAGCACTTCATGCTTCCTGCTGCTGACCTGCTTTATGGAGGTGGGGATTTTATGTTCCAACAGGACTTGGCGCCTGCACACAGTGCCAAATCTACCAGTGCCTGGTTTAAGGACCATGATATTTCTGTACTCAATTGGCCAGCCAACTCGCCCGACCTTAGCCCCATCGAAAATCTGTGGGGTATTGTTAAGAGGAAGATGCAGAATGCCAGACCCAAAAATGCAGAAGAGCTGAAGGCCACTATCAAAGCAACCTGGGCTCTCATAACACCTGAGCAGTGCCAGAAACTGATCGACTCCATGCCACGCCGCATTAATGCAGTCATTGAGGCAAAAGGAGCTCCAACCAAGTATTGAGTACTGTACATGCTCATATTTTTCACGTTCATACTTTTCAGTTGGCCAACATTTCTACAAATCCTGTTTTTGTATTGGCCTCAGGTAATATTCTAATTTTCTGACCCACGGAATGTCGGATTTTCATTTGTTGCCACCTATGATCATCAAAATTAAATAAATAAACATTTGAAGTGCATCAGTCTGCGTGCAATGATTACATATAATGTAAAAGTTATACCTTTTGTTCGCAATTACGGAAATAAATCAAGTTTATGAAAATATTCTAATTTTCTGGCTTTTACCTGTATGTCATTGTTTATCTTGCTCTGTATAGTTCCTCACAGATTTTGTTCTGTTTTCTATTTTGAACTGTCAAGCACTTTGGTCAACCTTATTTGTTTTTTTTAAATGTGCTATATAAACAAAATTGACTTGACTTTGAAAAATAAATATAAGTCAAGGAATCAGCATTGCATCTTTAAAAAAAAGAAAGATATTTCCTAATAAATGCACAGTTTATTTCAAAAATGTATGGATATAAATCTGATTTCAAACAGCTATAGATTCTTTCTCTCCTTGGCTGCTGCTTGTGGCTCAATGCTCACCAGACTACCAAGCGGCTCCTCAGACAAAATGAAATCACATTTAAAAATGAGCTCCCTATTTGAGTGTGTAGTGAACAGAGCTGGGTAGTAACGAGTTACATTTACTCCGTCACATTTACTTGAGTAACTTTGAAAAAAAATGTACACATTAGATATGCTTTATTTTGCTGGAAAGATGCCCCCAGTGGATCAACCACATGACTGTGTTTCTCTTATTACCTCCGCCAGGAGGTTATGTAATCATCGGAGTTTGTTTGTCTGTTTGTCTGTTAACAGCATAACTCAAAAAGTCATGGACGGATTTTCACCAAATTTTTACAGAATGTCTGGAAGAGCAAAAGTAACAATCGATTAGATTTTGGAGGTGATCCGGATCACCATCTGGATCCAGGATTTTTTTGAAGGACTCTGTACAATTGAGAGATGGCCGCGGCCAAAATCTAAAATCTAATCGATTGTTACTTTTGCTCTTCCGGACATTCTGTAAAAAATTGGTGAAAATCCATTCATGACTTTTTGAGTTATGCTGTTAACAGACAAACAGACAAACAGATGGCCTGGCGGAGGTCTGCGCTCTCCGAGTGCTTTTTTAGTTTGCAGATGTTTTCTCTAACTTTTAAAATTATTAAAATATTGAGTCACTGGGAAATCTTTGAATATTATTTGTTTACTTTTCTTTCCTAAGCAAAACTACTGTGCCTCAGTAGTAGTCAAGATCACTGGTCCATGTCTAGTTCAGTTTCAAATTTAGTTCACATTTCATGGAGTCTTCAGTTATCATGCGCCTCTCCTGTGGAACCAGCTCCCAGTTTGGGTTTGGAAGATGGACACCCTCTGTATTTTTAACACCAGGCTGAAAACCTTCCTTTTTGACAAGGCTTATAGTTATGGCTTACTGGGTGACCCTGAGACGGTCAGTTGGAGTCTTCATTTACACAGCTGACTTCCCCTTTTGATGCCCCTTAGTTTTGCCCCTAGTTATCAAGCTATAGGCCTAGGCTGCTGGGGGACCTCTCTTGATACACTGAGCTCTTCTCAAACTGCCTTTGTATTTAATATGTATACCGTTATTGCAATACACTAACTCTGTTTCTCCCTGTGTTCTTTCTCCGAGTGTCCCTGGTCCGTGAGCTGGATGCTTCAGATCTGTGGTTGCTGTCCCACCAACTGGTCTAGTCTCCATCATGTCCACTGTGGGATGCTGCTTCTGACCTTCCTCCAGCCCACTGCCTCCAGCTGCCCATTTCCACCAGTCTACTCTGCATCGCCCTCACTGTACTTGATATGCTCATCTGCATACTGTTTGAATTTTACTACCAGCTACAGTCGAGGTCAAAAGTTTACATTCACTTGTAAAGAACATAATGTCATGGCTCTCTTGAGTTTCCAGTTATTTCTACAACTCTGATATTTCTCTGATAGAGTGACTGGAACAGATACTTCTTTGTCACAAAAAAATCATTCATGAAGTTTGGTTTGATTATGGGTTAACAGAAAAAATGACCAAATCTGCTGGGTCAAAAATATACATACAGCAATTCTAATATTTGGTTACACATCCCTTGGCCACTTTCACTTTAATTAGACGCTTTTGGTAGCCATCCACAAGCTTCTGGCAAGCTTCTGGTTGAATCTTTGACCACTCCTCTTGACAGAATCGGTGCAGTTCAGTTAAATTTGTTGGCTTTCCGACATGGACTTGTTTCTTCAGCATTGTCCACATGTTTTCAATGGGGTTTAAGTCAGGACTTTGGTAAGGCCATTCTAAAACCCTAATTCTAGCCTGATTTAGCCATTCCATTGCCACTTTTGATGTGTGTTTGGGGTCATTGTCGAATTGGAACACCCAATCTGACAAGAATTGTATCGAATCTGGATGCTTCCTTTCCATGTATTTTGCATCGCCTTATAGTGAAATTTTTTCCTGATTATTTCTCATTTTTGCTTTTTTTTGTTCAAAATTATTTTTATTTAAAATTTGTGGTGTTTTTCAAAATTATTTTATTGAGAATTTGTGAAAAACAATGCGTCATAAGCCAAAATTCAGCCCTTGGAAAACAAGCTTCTAGGCCAGCTCTATTAGCTAGTCTGGTTTTCCACTAGGGGTCCTATATCAGGACTAAAGGTCGTTTTAGAGTTTTCACAAAGTCCTCCTAAATCTTAATGACTGTTCACACTCAGTGATTTACTTCAACTGACAACAGCAGTACGTTCACACCGATAGGTTTCAGGCTGTCCGCTGCTTCAATCACTGACCAGTCCGTTCACACTCACAGTTTTACACATGCACACGTTTTGTAAGTTTTCAGCTTTCCCTAGCTCAGGACTTCACTTTCCTACTGTAAGTTTTTGGCTTCTCTTAGCTCAGGACTTCACTTTCCTAAAGCGCTTTGTTTGGATGCCGTCAACCTGGAACCCCGCAGAACCTGGACAGGGTGTAACCGGCCGACGTGGAATTCAACCACGGAGGGCTTTCGTCCCCGAACCTAGTTCCAGGGGGCTGTGCACAGATTTCGGTCTCCCTCGAACAGCTCCTTAGGTTCCCAGGTGTATTGGCATCCTTTCTGCGCTTCTTTTTTTTCACTCTTTGTCTGAAGGATTTCAGTTTTTAGTTTAGTTTGGAGTTCTAAGATGTCTCTCTCATCTAATTCGCCCTAGAAATTATGTTTCTTTCTCCATCTTTTTTGACTTATTTTTCCTGATTCTTCCACATATCCTTCCATAAACTTCTCATCGCCTTCTAAAACGCTTTGTTTTCGTCCCATAGCTGCTTGTTGTTGAGTTCTCTGGCACGAGACAACGGGAGGACACTAACACATCCTTCTACTGCAGATAAGCTGCAGCGGTGTTAGTTTTTATAAGTCTAGCTCGCCCTTAATCCCCTTGTCACCAGCACGTCGTCAACAACAAGGAAAATAATAAACTCGAAATTCAGCAAGGTACTCTAGACCTTATAATGTGCTTGAATTTCCCAATCACACTTCACATTCACACCTGTGTACACTTGTGCCCGGTTTAATTATGGCTAAACTCTAAACCTTGGTCTCTTACGGCGGACCTGCCAGTGGCACTGTGCCCGGTTTAATTACAGCTAAACTCTAAACCTTGGTCTCTTGCAGCGGACCTGCCAGTGGCACTGTGCCCGGTTTAATTACAGCTAAACTCTAAACCTTGGTCTCTTGCGGCGGACCTGCCAGTGGCACTATTTTATTTTATTTCACGGCCTATTTTATCATTTCATTACGGCAAAATCTAACCAAAGAATTCTTTCTCACCCGTGGTTCTGATCGGTGTCACTTCCTGGAACGGATCCTTGGATTCACACCTAGTGCCGAGGGACCGCTTTTCCTTTCACCGACATGGCCACAAATTCACGTCCCAGGATTTTCAGATCTCGCTGCTTGGCGACGATCGCTGTCGACAGACTTCGGTGTTGGCTCTCCTCGATGTCGGGAAGGAATCCTCGGATCCGGCTCGAAGGACAAAGTTATATGTCAGAGAGAAGCTCCGCTGAGAGCTCCCACATAAGAAGACATTCACCAGACCAGAAAAACACGGAGACTGTAATTTTACTTGCAAGGGTACCACAGCACAGTGTAACAAGACACATTAGTGCAAGCTACAAAGACTGCTCCCATACGAGGTTTATTTTATACACGAGCAGAAATGAAGACATGGCATAAGATAAGAAATAGCTCGAGTTACACAAGGGGGTGTGCTAAGCTGAAAGGGTGGAAATATACTGAGATGTGGAGACTAGGGAGAGAGAGAGGGGGAGAGATATGTGCAGGTAGAAGTGAGTGAGTGGTATTCTATAAAAATAGTCATGTAAAATACTATGCACACACAGTTAATGCTCTAAGGCTCGATTATGATAAATGTATTTACAAATTAAACTCTAACAGGTGTAATTTAGTCATCGGAATTTTGAGCCAAAAAGTAGTTTGTGTTAAAACATGTTAAATCTCATTGAACACATGTATTTTTACAGAATGCATGTGCTAGTTCAGGGTTTCTGCAGAAACCAGCCAGTCAAATTCAAAGAAAGATTTGAAATGCCTACACAGATGTACATATCTAACAAATCGCGGTGTAGAATTACATATATCATTATATTATACCATTATGTATAAAATGGAATGAATTTTTTATGCCATGTAAGGCCTCAATTTTCACAAAATCAATTTAATGAATGTTAATGCTTATTAATGCCCTGCAGAAAGCCTGTGGTAGCACACAGATTTTATTCTTGTTTTCAGACTGTTAACTCTTTTCCCACCAGTGTCTAACCAACAAAATGAAAAGTTATGACATAGTCACATAGGTCACAAATATGTTTATTATCAAAATGAAAACTATTTAAAATGCAAACTGTGTAAAAACAAACTGTGTATAAAACGTCTCTGAGAGGTGGCTGACTCAAATTCGCTGGCTGCTCACCAACCTCTCCAGCACTCCAAGGAATGCCTGATTAAAGGAAGCAGGCTATGCCATCTCCTCCCTCCTCATCACGGCTTCCTCCCTTCCAGCGCTGAATCGCGCTCTGCTTCCTGTGCCCGCAACACCACTTCCTGCGCCTGTGCCTCGCATGTGTCGCTGAGGAGCAAATGCGAATGTGGCGAGATTAGATGAATGCTTGTGCCTAATCAGACCAATTATGGTCCCGACAATGCCACCTGGGACTTGCACCCTGGAAATCCTAGCTCAGGTGTGTTTCACTGTCATCAAACCAATTAAGGCTCTACAGATTCCATTGACACAGGGGGCGAGATGTGTTCCAAATTAACAATTTTTATTAACACATTATAAGAAAGAAAATAACTTACACTAAATAAAATAAAGAATGGGCAACCAGGAATAAAACCCAGGCTGGGGCTTACCCTGTGCCAGGAAACCAAAAGGGAAGAGGAGTCCTCAAATGAATCACCCATGACACTGCAAACACACACACAAAACCAAAAGAAAAAGGGGGACACCACTACCAGGGAACAACTGCCGCAGTCAGCCACAGCACCTGAAAACAAAGACAAAACACAGATTAAAACATGCCAAAACTAAATAAACTGGTGGAGCAAAAAATAACTATATAACAAAGGAATAAAAACAAATCTACAGTACCAGACAAAAGTCTTGTCACATAAGGATATAGTAGCTTCAAATGACATATAACTTTATTTCTATTCAATCAATTGTCACAAAAAATGCTTTATTTTAATGTCAAGGGCTTTCACATTAACAACTGGGTGCAAAATAAACCATCAGAAAGTGTCCTGACATCTTGGTGAAGCCCATAACATCTGTTTTTGCAAGGACAAAAGCATTGTCCTGTCTTTATATGATTCAACCAATCACAGATTAGAGCTTCACCTGTGACAAATCCTGTAATTAATACATTCCCAGCTGTGTATAAAAAGAACCCCAGCACACCAGACCCTCATGTGAAGTGCAAACCTGACCTCTGACAACATGCCAAAGATTCAACCACAGACCAGAGTGATGATTATCAAGACCCTGAAGACCAAGTCTGTTGCTGAGGTGGCAGACAGCTTTAATGTATTCAAACATCAAGTGAAGAGGATAAGAGCAAGATTTGAAGAAACTGTTGATGTTCAAGACAAGCCCAGGTCAGGCAGACCTCATAAGACAACTGTTAGAGAAGACCGTTTTCTGCTTCGACAGTCCAGGGCCAGCCGCTTTTCAACTGCAACAGAGCTACATGTGAATTGGTCAACAGAAACCCCTGTATCTACAAGAACAGTTTGTTGAATTCTCTCATGCAGTGGTCTCCATGGCCAAATTAGTGCTCAGAAACCAGCATTAAACAGAAGACAAAAAAAATTGTGATGAATTTGCCAAGGCCCACAGCCTGCAGGAAGGATGGAAAATGGAAAAGTGACAGAAGGGTGATTTTCTGATGAATCAGCCATTGAACTGCATCCCAATTGAGGCAAATGCTGCAGAAGACCTGTTGGAATCTGCATGGACCCGAGATTCACCAAGAAAACAGTCAAGTTTGGTGGAGGAAAAATCATGGTTTGGGGTTACATCCAGTATGAGTGTGTACAAGAGATCTGCAGAGTGGATGGCAACATCAACAGCCTGAAGTATCAAGAAATTCTTGCTGCCCATTACATTCCAAACTACAAGAAAAGGCAAATTCTGCAGCAGAATGGCGCTCTTTCTCATACTTCAGCCTCCACATCAAAGTTCCGGAATGCAAAGAAGGTCAAGGTGCTCCAGGATTGGCCAGCCAAGTCACCAGACATAAATGTTATTGAGCATGTCTTGGGTAAGATGAAGGAGGAGGCTTAGAAGATGAAACTGAAGAATCTTGATGAACTCTGGGAGTCCTGCAAGGCTACTTTCTTTGCCATTCCAGATGACTTTATAAATAACTTATTTGAGTCATTGGTGAGACGTATAGATGCAGTCCTCCAAGCTCATGAGAGTCATACATGATTGTAAGCGCACTGGTTTGATGCTTTAAAGGACCACACTTCATACGGTCGTCTTTAAAAGATGTTTTAATCTCTCCTTCTTCCTCTGACATCGTGAAAACTACAAACACAAAATACAATATAACTCAAATGCTCTTCTCTAAGTCATAATAATACAAATGATACACAATAGTAAGGTGAATTCAATTACCGTGTGCGCCTGTCAAACCATATGCACATTTTTTGGGCTGCATGTCCACGTGTCTTCTCTCGACTCTTCCTCTCTGAACACCCACAATGCACAGGGGATTGCGCCTTGACTTTATATCCAGTCATGTGACAAACTATGACCTCACATCCTCTAAATTTTAACTTCTATGGTAGCACCCTTTTAAAACATTTTAACACTATTTATGCTTTTTAATCACATTTTTATACTCTGAACAACATTTTAATATAAACTAGTATAAAAACAATAAATTTATGAACTCATTTACATGAACTTGTCTCTGAGACAGTTACAATGACATTAATTATTTTTTGCAAGGCACCATGACTTTATGTTTTCATATTTTTGTAGCATATTTGTGTATTTGAAATAAAGTATATGTATAATTTCTACATTATTTTTGTATGAGACTTTTGTCCAAGCAAAATCTGACCTTTCTGTCCAAATTAAATGATCAAACTCAATGAATGATACAAAAGTTTATTTTAGTATAATAAATATAATCTAGAGGGCTTTGCCATTCATATGAGCCATTTCTGATTCCAATCAATCAACTGCAAGTCAAGTTATTTGTTGTTCCTGCAGCTTAAGATAAGTGACAAGACTTTTGTCAGGGACTGTAATGCCAAGAAATCAGTCAATTAATGCAATATATGAAACTAAATAGACATGCAAACAAAAGAAGAAAAATGAAGACAATACAATACATGAAACCAAGATCCCAAAAAGAAATTACTAAATAAATGTCCAAATAACAGGATACAACATAGAAGAAAATAAACTAGTCCTATTAACCCCCAGAGGCCTTCTGCTGTAGGTCCCAGTCAGTGACAGATCAGCCTCTACAGAGCAGGCCCAGGCAGCTCTCAGCCGTGCTGGGCCGGGACAAGTCTGCTCCGAGCCAGTGGCAAGCAGCAGAAATAAACAAAGGGAACCAAACCAACACAACAAACGAATAAAACCAAAACAGCAGCATGGCTCCAAGTGATGATGGTGGACTGGATGCCAGGCTGATGAAAAAAAAAAAACCCAGATAAACCCAGGTTTAATAAAAGAATTAAAATCAACCTGCCCGATTGAAAGGGCCAAAATTCACATACCCGGTGAGCAGAGGATGTAAACCATAGGAAGGCTGCATCCATATCTCCACCCTCTGGATTTGCAGACTGAGCCCTCGCGGACTTCAGTCATACGTAATGTGACGTCTTTACCATCGTCACGTAAAGTCTGCAAGAGCGGGAGTCTACAGCATTATGAATGGAGCTAATAGACAGACTTGGAGTCCGTTTCAGTCGTTTCCGTGACACTGTTTGAAAAACTATCATGTATACGCTATAATATTAATTAATTTGGGTATTACTTACATTGGAGGACTTGCTTTCATCCTTTTTCCACCATTATTTTTCCCAGCTCATGATTTCGGCTTCAGACTGCACAGCTTTTATAGGCCAGACGCAATAAAACAATCTAAAAATTTAAATGTCACGTCCGTATTGCAATGAATTGTGGGTAATCAAACTGGTGAAGTCTGCAGAAGTCTGCACCCCAAGCAGACTCTCTGGAAGTCTGCAGAAAGTCCGCTTGAGGCCCCTTGTGGACTGGATGAATTGTCGATTTGGACAGCCCTCAGCACTCCCGGACTTCCCGTGAACGCGCCCGCAAAGTCCGCAAGTTCGCAAGTGCGGTGAAGTCCAGAGATTTGGATTCCGCCGAATACAGCCCACCCACAGTTGGACCACACACCTGGAGTAGACCTTCAATCACATGCACAGCAGAGCTCCGGCTGATCGTTGTCTCCCTTTGGCCAGCAGTCAGCCACACTAAAAGGAGCAGGGATTGCAACCACTGTGTGTAAACACGCACAACAAAGGAAGACACAAAGCACTCACATGTAAAGACAGCACACCTTGATGGCGATCACAACAGCTGGGCACACCACAGAATATGGCTACATCCAAAGCGCCACCACACCGAACCAAAGCCACCATGCAAGCAAGCAGGGAGTGAAAGACAGGAAGCTCCACCGCTGTGCACCTGGATATAAAGGGCGCACGGTACCGCCCAGCAATTATGCTATGCACACAGCTGGCACAGCGCCCAGCAGCGGCCGGGAGGAGGGGATCCTCCCGTCACACATATATTCGTTGCGCTGGTCAAAGCTCCGCTGATCCGCTGTCTGCATGTCACTTGCAAAGTCAAGGTTGTTTTCCCTTTTCCTCTTGCCTAAACCAAAGACAGAAAAGCAATATGTTTAGCCACCTGTTCAATGTGGTGGCATTTACACCAGCAATAATAATACAAGATTCAACTATGGCCTCTGTTTTCTGTTTCTTACCAGTGATAGGATGTTGCTGTGTGCTGGAGGTTGCTGTAGTAGACAGTGTTGGTGTCCGCGATGGTGCCAGAGCGGACGCTGCTCATGCGAGAGAGGAGGGAGGGGAGCTTCAGGGCTCCGCAGAGGCGGAGTAGACCCCGCATGTGGAAAGGGATTCTTGAACAGAAACAAACATTCACCTTAACTACAAGAAAAGCATGAAATCTTAACATGTGAACAAAAAAAGCAGCAAGACCAGTAGCTTACAATGTTGACATGCTGACTGATGTATTCACTTCTGAGAACTACATGTAAGACACAGCAAGCACAAAACACAGGCAGAGCACGGAGTTAACACTGATGGCTATCTAGCTAGCTTATTGTCTGCTACATGACAGGGTTAGCGCTGATGGCTAATTAGCAAGCTTATTGTCTGCTACAGAAGACAGTGACATTACTTTTCAATGTACTTGTTTGTTTAAAGTGAACTTATCACCAATGGGATAAATAATGTAAAAGTTTCTTGAAGGGGCTGCACAGTGGAGTAGTGGTTAGCACTTTCGCCTTGCAGTAAGAAGATCCCTGGAAGATCCCGGGATCTTTCTGCATTGAGTTTGCATATTCTCCCTGTGCATACGCGGGTTTTCTCCGGGTACTCCGGCTTCCTCCCACAGTCCAAAAATATGCTGAGGTTAATTGATTACTCTAAATTGACCCAAGGTGTGAATATGAGTGTGATTGTTTGTCTGTATATGTAGCCCTGTGACAGACTGGCGACCTGTCCAGGGCATCCCCTGCCTTCGCCCGAGTCAGTTGGGATAGGCTCCAGCCCCCCCACAACCCTAGTGAGGATAAAGCAGTGTATAGAGGATAGATGGATGGAAGTTTCTTGAAGTCACAAAACACTCATCCTCCTCTATTAACGCAGCGGTGGAATCTAGGCCATTCTCCCTCCCGTTGCTTGCGGGTCAGTGCCCGTAAATGGCATCCATTAGGTCAAACCACTTCCGACACTGGTGGTTCGATCCATTCCGGCTGTTGTGGTCCTTGATGGACCGATAGTCGCTTTGTGAGTTTTTCGGTTTTTCACAACACTGTCTCATCGACTTTTTGTATCCATGGGTGGCCATCCGCTCGGAGACCTCCTGAAAATCCTTCTGGTTATGGGTTGCAATCCAGCTCCTTCTGTATGTTCTGGTCCACCACCAAAGACAGAAACATCTTGACCTCCACGTTGGGCCATGGAATGGGTTTGGTTTCCATACTTATATCAATAAAAATGAGTGGCTAAAGAGCAGAGTGTTTACTGTGTACCGTCGCTGTTGCCAGTTGTGAAAAGGCCGGATCTGGTTTCCATGCAGGAGTCGCTCTGTGTGTTGTCACTCCCTGTCCAACCAGTGGCCTTCACTCCCTGTCCAATCAGTGGCCTGCACTAGTAGATGTCACATTATCGGCTCATCTTCACTCGCTTGGAACCTCAGCCGAGAAGGTAATAGTGCCTCCTACCAGGCACTACTTCATATGGAAAAGCTCACAAAGATGAGCCGAGCCGTGTCGCGCCGAGTAGATGCATGCACCCCTTATGTTTAGCCCTGTGATAGACTGGTGACCTGTCCTGGGGTGTCCCCGGCCTGCACCGTCAGTCAGCTGGGATGGACTCCAGCCCCTCCCGAATGAGGATTAAACAGTGTGTTACGCACC
Organism: Acanthochromis polyacanthus; assembly: GCF_021347895.1. Lineage (NCBI taxonomy): Eukaryota > Metazoa > Chordata > Actinopteri > Pomacentridae > Acanthochromis > Acanthochromis polyacanthus. The sequence continues at coordinate 615,531 of NC_067132.1, read as the reverse complement.
TGTCTATGGGGAAGGTGCATACCATAATGTTAGATTTTTAAAAAATCCCCAGTCCCCAAAAACAATGAACAAGTTCCAAGAGAAATACCAAAAAAATTATTTACAATATTTACAAATAAGGTAGGTCACAATATGGGCTATTCATCCAAAACAACAAACAAAAACTGGATACAAAATAAAGAGGCAGTTTTAAGCACTCAAACAAAAGAACTATCCAACAAAACTACAACTACTACCAAAAGAAAACCTAGGTCGAACAAACAAAAACCACACTAGATTAATCTAACAAGAAAACACAGGTATCACGCAAAATAGGTTGGAGTCTGGGAAAGAAAAGAGTGCTGCTATCAGAGAGATTCCACCATCACTGCCAGCCACCAGGATTTAAAATGGGGAACAGCCAATCACCATTGTCCGTCAATCACGCGTCCTGCACACAAATATCTACACACAGACACAGAACACCCACTAGAATGTAACAAAATGAACAGACGACGTACACAGAAAACAAGGACAAGACAAAGATCTACGCAAACGCAGTGCACCCACTCCCAGACAACATAACAGTTCAAAACTACAATCACAATATGACAAAATACACTCGCTTGGAACACATAAAGATACTGGATGAATGACTTTGAGGCTTTTTCAATGTGTGGCTGATGCTGATGTTTATCAGTCAGACAGGCTGAATACATTGAGATTGCGCATCATAAGCACACATAGAAGAAAGTTTATGCTATATCCACAGGATCCATAGGGTCCTCGACAAAGAGTGATGCCACTTTCAAAGAGAATTGATCGGTCAGTTGGGTTTTTATGGACCTTGATCTGAAATATAACCTTTTTCAGGGCAGGTTAGGTCTGTATCTCCAAGTCCCTCCAAAAATACTGACAGGCTGGCAGCTGCCAGACCCAGATAGTGCTCTCTCTCCCTCCCTCCCCTCTCTCTTTCTTTTTAGGTGTTTCTCTGGAGTAATGGCTGCGGCAGGTGTTCCTCATCAGCCGGTTCAGGAGCTAGTGGAACGATTGCCAATCAGACCTCATTTTCACCGCATAAAACCAGACGCCGCTCACCTCTCAGTGCCAGATCGTGATACAGCCTGTATTGGTCAATTCACTCACTCACAGCAGTTTGGAGTTCTCTGTTGCTCGTACCTGTGGTAACGTTGTTTGTCTTCCTTCATCGTAGTTTTGGATCTGCCTGCTCCTGCCTGGACTTACCTGGATTTGCTAACTTTGCTTAATTTCTTAGATATACCAGTATGGGGCAATGCTGCTGCCATTGCACGAGTTACAGCACACACAGCAGACGAAGCTTCTTCTCCTTCACCTGGGTAAATGCCTTGTCGTACATCTCCTCCTCTGGACCAGTCCCAGCCACCAAAACAGGTTTATCTGCACAAAATCCCCACCACTCCACTTTTCAGTCGTACATTTTTTTCATTATTTTCTGAGCCATCCTCAAGTTTTGCTTGGCCAACTCCCCTGCCTCCTGAAGCCATTGTCAAAACCCATTTACATAGGAGATCTGGTTTTTTAGTGGATCAGAATTGAGCCACTGATCTGGAATTACGGATAACGGACCCCGTACTTTATGAGCAAAGACAAGTTCATTGGGGCTGAACCCTGTACTCTCTTGCACTACTTCTCTGGCTGCCAACAAAAGCCATGGCAACCCCTCTTGCCAATCAGCCTTTAACTCAATACAATAAGTGCGTAGCAAGGATTTCAAATGCTGATGGAAATGTTCAAGGGCTCCTTGACTTTGTGGATGATAGGCCGAAGACATATTATGCTTCACTTTGAGTTGTGCAAGGACCTGAGAAAACATTCGAGAGGTAAAATTTGACCCTTGATCCGTTTGGCATTCCAAGAGTTATACAAACACAGACATGAATTCACTGATAGCCTTCACTACAGACTTTGTAGTAATGGACCGCAATGGAAAAGCAGTCGGATATCGTGTAGACAGGCACATTATGGTTAGCAAGTACAAACATCCAGATTTAGATCGGGGGAGAGGTCCAACACAATCAATTATTAAATGATCAAATGGCTTACTCTCTGCAGGAATTGGACTCAAAGGCACTGGTTCCAGAGGCTGATTTGGTTTACTGGCAACCTGCCCCCTAGAGGCACTGCTACAGGATGAAATGGTAGCTGTTGCTGCTCAATCTGTACCAAGGTGGAAGTTTGAGATGCACATACAGGTCTTTTATCATCGGGCCACATACGACCATCAGGTACCAGATCATTACCTAAGATGATATCAACTCCCCGGACTGGAAGTTCTTCCCAAACAGCAATCTCCACATCCTTCTGGAAGAAACCACATGATAAAAACATTTTATGCACCGGAACATAAAGAATTTGGAGCGCCAAACCTCTACAGGGCGCACAGCCCCCAGTGTCTGACTGTGGAGAAAAAGGCAAAACAGCTGCCCTTACAAAAGAGTGCATGGCTCCTGAATCCCTCAGAATTTTGACTGAGGTTTGCTGGTCTCCATCCTTTAATCTTACAACTCCATCAGTGATACAGATCTGATAGCATGAATCGATCTCAGGGATGCCCTTTGATTTACCTGTAACCTCAAAGGGTTCAATTAAGTCCGAAGGCACATTTTCGCATACTGGTGCCACTAAAACAGTGGAATTAACCTGCACCAACTTGCCTTTCTCCGCTAGTGCGGAACAATTTCTTCTCCAGTGGCCCTTTTGGTTACAATAATGACACACATCAGACCCCCCTTTACTGGGAAACTGTGGTTCCACTCTCAGAGGCCCACTTTGTCTCTGACTTTTATCCCCATTAGAGTGAGGTTTGTCCCAATGAGAGCGCTCCCCAAAGACATGCTTCTGAGTTAATAAATACTCGTCAGCCAATACTGCTGCTTCACCCAGAGTGGTAACCTTACGTTCAGTGATGTAAGTGGCAATGTGATCTGGTACAGCCTGTTTAAACTGTTCTACCAACATAAGATCAGATAACTTTGGAAAAGTATCTACTTCAGCAGCCTTACACCAACGAATAAAATGCAGTTCCAAATCTCTTGCAAATTCCACATATGTTTGCTTTCCTGTTTTCTTCCAGCCTCTGAACTTTTGTCGATATGCTTCAGCGACAAGCTCATAAGCTTTTAGAATAGCGTCTTTTACCTTTATGTAGCTTTTGCATTCCTTTGCTGGCATAGAAGAATAAACCTCTTGTGCTTTTCCTGTAAAAACACACTGTAACATTAATGTTCGTTCTTTATCAGGCCAACCTCTGGCATCAGCCACACGTTCAAACAGTACAAAAAATGTATCGACATCTCTTTCGTCAAACTGAGGCATCAACCTTAAATTTTTTGTAACATCAAAATGAGTAGGTGTTACACACTCACCAGTATCAGTAGGCAGTGCCCCCGCTTTAATCAGCCCCAATTTCTGTTGCTCAACTTCCAATTTCATTTCTTCCACTTTATATTTCATTCTCTCCAACTTTTGTTCATGTTCTAACCTTAACAATAACAATTCCTTTTGTTATTCAAAGGTTAAACCAGATGATGAAATATCACTCTTACCTTCCTCTGTTTTCAGGACTCCTTCCTCTTGGAGGTTTGCTTTCAGAATGCTTTTGATCGTGGGCTTTGTGCGTCTGGCATCCACATCAATTGCATAATGTTGTGCTAGTTTGAGCAACTGTTCCTTTGTAAGTAATTCTAAAGCTTCATGGGATGGAGCTTCAACAAACTCATCAACAACGGTAGCCATAATTTAATCCAAACCAGATAATTCAAACACTCAGTGGAGATTTAAAAAAAAAACAAGTCGCTGAAACACTCCCCCCTACTAACTGCCTATCCAAGACACTAAATAAACTCAACCCTAGTCTTCAGTGGCATTGCCGAGTTCGCCAGGGGCCCTACCGGAGTACCACCCAAAACCATTAGCGACTGCCGCTACACCTACCAGAGGGGAACACCAGTGAAAAGTTCAAGACAGTACATCAACCAGTATATTTCCAATTTAGACAAATCTGCAATATAATAAACTCTGGACCTACCATATATCTGCAACTCTCCACCAATAATCACACTATCACCAAAACCAGTGCTGCAACAAATTGGCTCCCGGACGAGCCCCCATTTTTTGTTACGTTCTGTAACAAAGAAGACAACAACAGGTGGAGACTATGCTGCATAGAATATAAAGTAATTTATTTAACCAAATAAATTACTATAACAAAACAGAGAATTAAGAATTGATTAAACATAGTCCACTAAATCAAAGAAAAACCAAACATATGCCTCTAAACAAAAGAAGAACCAAGCATACTTCTTTAAACAAAAAGGGAAAAACCCAAACTAATACGAGATGGGGAGATCCAGCAAGGTGGGAAGCCAGAGCCCCACTGACTGCTCTGAGCAGCACTTTTCAAAGCCAACCCAGTGTTTACACCCACTTCCTTCCAGGTGCGAGCAATCCTGCCTGATGATCTTCTGCAGCACCAGGGCTTGGAGGAATCTCCTTCATCCATCACATACGTCATAGTTTTCGTGTAGTTTATTGCACTGGTTGTCTTGTGGTTGAATTCCGTTTTGTGAATCAATACTTTTAAACTGCTTTTGCGTGTCTGCTCATTTTCCTGCACCTGAGCTCCTTGAGAAACCGTAACAAATACTGTGAACGACAAACAAAAATTCAATTCCACACTGAATAATGGAGAGAAAATAAAATGTCCATCCATTGTAAATATTGAGCGAAGTTGTCAAAGAAAAGGCCTGTTGAAACAGGGCCTAATATGCCATTTAACTATCCAGTTTTCCCACTTTTTTTCCTATTGTCTCCTCTTACTGTGAGGCACAGCATCCCACCCTCCTCTTTCATTCTTCTTCTCTCCTCTCCCCCATGAACTCGGCCAATAGTAAATACTCTCTTCTTCCTGGCAGGTTGTCTGATGCTACAAGACTTTGATCTATTGTGACCTTTAAACAAATTCTCCATTTCCTCATGGAGCTAAATGGATCGAAGTAGTCTGGGGAGGAGAGGCACCCACAAACAGAGACAGAAAGGGAGTCAGACAAATATGCAACAAGGGAAAGATTGAACGAGCGGAGCTGGAGGCCAAAAAAGGCAAAAAGTACAGTTTACCATTAAGGCAGGCTCAATTTTTTTCTTATCCCCTTTCTTTAGCCACCTCCTCTTCTTCCCCCTCAGTTTCTCAGGGAGCGTTAAGCCACGGTGGCAACATTCCAGGGTTGACTGCTTATTGGAAAGCTGTCTGCCTACATTGACACATCACTTCCTTAACTTCCAGCACACACACTGGATGAAAAAGTAACTGACTGCAGCTTCCACCATATTTTAACAATCAGAAGTCTGAACAACATGTATACATGTGTACTGACAACAAACAGCCCCTGAAACTGAATGCTTTACCGTGTTGTTGCTAGGTAAAGTGTGTTACTCACAAAGTGGTGACGTGGGTGTTGGAAAGGCACTTGTCAAGGGCTAGTAATGTCAATCACTTAGTTACTGACATGAACAGATCCAAATGTAACAATTTAGGAATTGTAGTATTCTGTAATCTTTATGTCCCAATGAAACAGGGGACAATTAATACCTCCCACTATAAAAATATAAGCAAAGACGATGTTTATATTATTTGAAACAGGAAAAAATGAGACAGACAGACCTATGGGATTTTTCATGCAACTTTATTAAAGATGTTTAGCTCAGAAAAGTACATTACTAATGTGTGATGTTATTACAGTCCCCTCTGTTGAAGATATTTGAGAACTGATATTAAGTTTGGTTGCGCAGAGATGGAGAATATTGTAATTTTTAACATTATTTTATTTGCATGCCATACCATAGAAGTATCCCGTCTTTGTTGTTTTTGCTTCTTTGAGAAATTTGAAGGCAGCAAAAGACAAGACCATGCAAACATTTTATTTTGTAGTCAGTCACCATGAAATTTAAGCCACGTGTCCACGAGATGGGATTTTCCAGCACGGCAACGTACCGCAGCTGAAAATCGCACGGATGGCGGGCGGTCACGAGCGGGCCACAACATTGTCACGTGAGTCGAATAAACACAGCGACTCAGCCACAAATGTTCCCTTTTACTTCGAAAATAATAATGGTTACGATGTCTGTGCAGATACAGCTGCTATAAGCTCCTCCTCCACGACAAACTGTGTTCAACACCTTATTTAGTACCTTGCTTGCCCCTGATTGGACAAACGCATCAACTCGGGGGCTGGTCTACTCCTGGATTTCAAGCCAGACCAACATGGCTGCTCGGCCGCAAACTTTTTCTACTGTTATAAAAACACTTCAGTGAAAGGTATTTCTGTAAGCATTTGAGACGAGAAATAATCTGCACACTCGCTGAATCTGTCCTCATTTA